>NW_027274444.1:21107-102562 GCF_030028105.1 Mobula birostris
GGGAATGTGGATTGGGGAATGTGGTGTAGGGAATGTGGAGTGGGGAATGTGGATTAGGGAATGTGTTATAGGGAATGTGGATTGGGGAATGTAGATTGGGGAAAGTGGATTGGAGAATGTGGAATGGGGAATGTGGATTGGGGAATGTGGATTGGGGACTGCGGAGTGGGGAATGCGGAGTGGGGAATGTGGATTGCGGAATGCGGAGTGGGGAATGTGGATTGGGGAATGTGCAGTGGGGAATGCGCAGTGGGGAATGTGGATTGAGGAATGCGCAGTGGGGAATGAGGAGTTCGGAATGTGGATTGGGGAATGTGGAGTGCGGAATGTGCAGTGGATAATGTGGATTGGGGAATGCGGAGTTGGGAATATGGTGTGGGGAATTTGCAGTGGGGAATCTGCAGTGGGAATGTGCAATGCGGAATGTGCATTGGGGAATGTGCAGTGGGGAACGTGGAGTGGAGAATGTGGATTGGGGAATGTGGAGTGGGGAATGTGCAGTGGGGAATGTGGAGTGGGGAATGTGGGGTAGGGAATGAGCAGGGGAGAATGGGGATTGCGGAATGTGGAGTGGGGAATGTGGATTGGGGAATGTTCAGTGGGGAATGCGGAGTTGGGAATGTGAAGTGGGGAATGTGGATTGGGGAATGAGGAGTGGGGAATTTGGACTGGGGAATGTGGAGTGGGGAATGTGCAATGGGGAATGTTGAGTGCGGTATGCGAAGTGGGGAATGTGGATTGGGGAATGTGGATTGGGGAATCTGGAGTGGGGAATGTGGAGTGGGGAATGTGGATTGGGGAATGCGGTGTGGGGAATGTGGATTGGGGAATGTTCAGTGGGAATGTGGATTGAGGAATGTGGAGTGGGGAATGTGGATTGGGGAATGTGCATTGGGGAATGTGGAGTGGGGAATGTGCAGTGGGGAATGTGGATTGGGGAATGTTCAGTGGGGAATTCGGAGTGGTTAATGTGCAGTGGGGAATGTGGATTGGGGAATGTAGATTGGGGAATGTGGAGTGGGGAATGTGGATTGGGGAATGTGGAGTGTGGAATGTAGACTGGGGAGTGTGGATTGGGGAATGTGGAGTGGGGAATGTGGAGTGGGGAATGTGGATTGGGGAAAGTGGAGTAGGGAATGTGCATTGGGGAATGTGGAATGGGGAATGTTGAGTGCGGTATGCGAAGTGGGGAATGTGGATTGACGAATGTGGATTGGGGAATGTGGTGTGGGGAATGTGGAGTGGGGAATGTGCAGTGGGGAATATGGAGTGGGGAATGTGCAGGAGGGAATGTACAGTGGGGAATGTGGATTTGGGAATATGGAGTGGGGAATGTGCAGTGGGGAATCTGGATTGGCGACTGTGGAGTGGGGAATGTGGATTGGGGAATGCGGAGAGGGGAATGTGGATTGGGGAATGTGGAGTGGGAATGTGGAGTGGGGAATGCGGAGCGGGGAGTGCGGATTGAGGAATGCGCAGAGGGGAATGAGGAGTGGGAATGTGGATTGGGGAATGTGGAGTCGGGAATGTGCAGTGGGGAATTTGGATTGGGGAATGTGGATTGGGGAATGTCGAGTGGGTAATGTGGATTGGGGAATGTGCAGTGGGGATCCTGGAGTGGGGAATGTGGATTGGGGAATGTGGAGTAGGGAATGTGGATTGGGTAATGTGGCGTGGGGAATGTGCAGTGGGGAATGTGGAGTCGGGAATGTGCAGTGGGGAATGTGGTGTGGGGAATCTGGAGTAGGGAATGTGCAGGGGAGAATGTGGAGTGCGGAATGTGGAGTGGGGAATGTGGATTGGGGAATGTTCAGTGGGGAATGCGGAGTGGCGAATGTGTAGTGGGGAATCTGGATTGGGGAATGTTCAGTGGGGAATACGGAGTGGACAATGTGCAGTGGGGAATCTGGATTCGGGAATGTTCAGTGGGGAATACGGAGTGGAGAATGTGCAGTGGGGAATGTGCACTGTGGAATGTGGATTGGGGAATGAGGATTGGGAAATGTGTAGTGGGGAATGTGCAGTGGGGAATGTGGAGTAGGGAATGTGGAGTGCGGAATTTGGATTGGGGAATGTGGATTGTGGAATTTTCAGTGGGGAATTTGCAGTGGGGAATGTGGAGTGGGGAATGTGGAGTAGGGAATGTGCAGGGGAGAATGTGGAGTGCGGAATGCGGAGTGGGGAATGTGGATTGGGGAATGTTCAGTGGGGAATGCGGAGTGGAGAATGTTCAGTGGGGAATGCGGAGTGGGGAATGTGCAGTGGGGAATGTAGATTGGGGAAAGTGGATTGGAGAATGTGGAGTGGGGAATGTGGAGTGGGGAATGTGGATTGGGGAACGTGGAGTAGGGAATGTGCAGGGGAGAATGTGGAGTGCGGAATGCGGAGTGGGGAATGTGGATTGGGGAAATTTCAGTGGGGAATGCAGAGTGGGGAATGTAAATTGGGGAATGTGGATTGGGGAATGTGGAGTGGAGAATGTGCAGTGGGGAATGTGCATTGGGGACTGTGGAGTGGGGAATGCGGAGTGGGGAATGTGAATTGCGGAATACGGAGTGGGGAATGTGGATTGGGGAATGTGCAGTGCGGAATGCGGAGTGGGGAATGTTGATTGGGGAATGTGGAGTGGGGAATGTGCAGTGGGGAATGTGGAGTGGGGAATGTGGAGTAGCTAATGTGCAGGGGAGAATGGGGAGTGCGGCATGCGGAGTGGGGAATGTGGATTGGGGAATGTTCAGTGGGAATGCGGAGTGGGGAATGTGCAGTGGGGAATGTCGATAGGGGAATGTGGATTGGGGAATGTGGAGTGGGGAATGTGAAGTGGGGAAGGTGCAGTAGGGAATGTCGAGTGGGGAATGTGCAGTGGGGAATGTGGATTGGGGAATGTGGAGTGGGGAATGTGGAGTGGGGTATGTGGAATTGGGAATGTGGAGTAGGGAATTTGCATTAGGGAATGTGGAGTGGGGAAAGTGCATTGGGGAATGTTGAATGCGGTATGCGAAGTGGGGAATGTGGATTGGGGAATGTGGATTGGGGAATGTGGTGTAGGGAATGTGGAGTGGGGAATGTGGATTAGGGAATGTGTTATAGGGAATGTGGATTGGGGAATGTAGATTGGGGAAAGTGGATTGGAGATGTGGAATGGGGAATGTGGATTGGGGAATGTGGATTGGGGACTGCGGAGTGGGGAATGCGGAGTGGGGAATGTGGATTGCGGAATGCGGAGTGGGGAATGTGGATTGGGGAATGTGCAGTGGGGAATGCGCAGTGGGGAATGTGGATTGAGGAATGCGCAGTGGGGAATGAGGAGTTCGGAATGTGGATTGGGGAATGTGGAGTGCGGAATGTGCAGAGGATAATGTGGATTGGGGAATGCGGAATTGGGAATATGGTGTGGGGAATTTGCAGTGGGGAATCTGCAGTGGGGAATGTGCAATGCGGAATGTGCATTGGGGAATGTGCAGTGGGGAACGTGGAGTGGAGAATGTGGATTGGGGAATGTGGAGTGGGGAATGTGCAGTGGGGAATGTGGAGTGGGGAATGTGGGGTAGGGAATGAGCAGGGGAGAATGGGGATTGCGGAATGTGGAGTGGGGAATGTGGATTGGGGAATGTTCAGTGGGGAATGCGGAGTTGGGAATGTGAAGTGGGGAATGTGGATTGGGGAATGAGGAGTGGGGAATTTGGACTGGGGAATGTGGAGTGGGGAATGTGCAATGGGGAATGTTGAGTGCGGTATGCGAAGTGGGGAATGTGGATTGGGGAATGTGGATTGGGGAATCTGGAGTGGGGAATGTGGAGTGGGGAATGTGGATTGGGGAATGCGGTGTGGGGAATGTGGATTGGGGAATGTTCAGTGGGAATGTGGATTGAGGAATGTGGAGTGGGGAATGTGGATTGGGGAATGTGCATTGGGGAATGTGGAGTGGGGAATGTGCAGTGGGGAATGTGGATTGGGGAATGTTCAGTGGGGAATTCGGAGTGGTTAATGTGCAGTGGGGAATGTGGATTGGGGAATGTAGATTGGGGAATGTGGAGTGGGGAATGTGGATTGGGGAATGTGGAGTGTGGAATGTAGACTGGGGAGTGTGGATTGGGGAATGTGGAGTGGGGAATGTGGAGTGGGGAATGTGGATTGGGGAAAGTGGAGTAGGGAATGTGCATTGGGGAATGTGGAATGGGGAATGTTGAGTGCGGTATGCGAAGTGGGGAATGTGGATTGACGAATGTGGATTGGGGAATGTGGTGTGGGGAATGTGGAGTGGGGAATGTGCAGTGGGGAATATGGAGTGGGGAATGTGCAGGAGGGAATGTACAGTGGGGAATGTGGATTTGGGAATATGGAGTGGGGAATGTGCAGTGGGGAATCTGGATTGGCGACTGTGGAGTGGGGAATGTGGATTGGGGAATGCGGAGAGGGGAATGTGGATTGGGGAATGTGGAGTGGGGAATGTGGAGTGGGGAATGCGGAGCGGGGAGTGCGGATTGAGGAATGCGCAGAGGGGAATGAGGAGTGGGGAATGTGGATTGGGGAATGTGGAGTCGGGAATGTGCAGTGGGGAATTTGGATTGGGGAATGTGGATTGGGGAATGTCGAGTGGGTAATGTGGATTGGGGAATGTGCAGTGGGGATCCTGGAGTGGGGAATGTGGATTGGGGAATGTGGAGTAGGGAATGTGGATTGGGTAATGTGGCGTGGGGAATGTGCAGTGGGGAATGTGGAGTCGGGAATGTGCAGTGGGGAATGTGGTGTGGGGAATCTGGAGTAGGGAATGTGCAGGGGAGAATGTGGAGTGCGGAATGTGGAGTGGGGAATGTGGATTGGGGAATGTTCAGTGGGGAATGCGGAGTGGCGAATGTGTAGTGGGGAATCTGGATTGGGGAATGTTCAGTGGGGAATACGGAGTGGACAATGTGCAGTGGGGAATCTGGATTGGGGAATGTTCAGTGGGGAATACGGAGTGGAGAATGTGCAGTGGGGAATGTGGATTGCGGAATGTGCAGTAGGGAAAGTGCAGTGGGGAATGTGGATTGCGGAATGTGGAGTGGGGAATGTGCAGTGGGGAATGTGCAGTGGGGAATGTAGATTGGGGAAAGTGGATTGGAGAATGTGGAGTGGGGAATGTGGAGTGGGGAATGTGGATTGGGGAACGTGGAGTAGGGAATGTGCAGGGGAGAATGTGGAGTGCGGAATGCGGAGTGGGGAATGTGGATTGGGGAAATTTCAGTGGGGAATGCAGAGTGGGGAATGTAAATTGGGGAATGTGGATTGGGGAATGTGGAGTGGAGAATGTGCAGTGGGGAATGTGCATTGGGGACTGTGGAGTGGGGAATGCGGAGTGGGGAATGTGAATTGCGGAATGCGGAGTGGGGAATGTGGATTGGGGAATGTGCAGTGCGGAATGCGGAGTGGGGAATGTTGATTGGGGAATGTGGAGTGGGGAATGTGCAGTGGGGAATGTGGAGTGGGGAATGTGGAGTAGCTAATGTGCAGGGGAGAATGGGGAGTGCGGCATGCGGAGTGGGGAATGTGGATTGGGGAATGTTCAGTGGGGAATGCGGAGTGGGGAATGTAAATTGGGGAATGTGGATTGGGGAATGTGGAGTGGATAATGTGCAGTGGGGAATGTGCATTGGGGACTGTGGAGTGGGGAATGCGGAGTGGGGAATGTGGATTGCGGAATGTGGAGTGGGGAATGTGGACTGGGGAATGTGCAGTGGGGAATGCGGAGTGGGGAATGTGGATTGGGGAATGTGGAGTGGGGAATGTGCAGTGGGGAATGTGGAGTGGGGAATGTGGAGTAGGGAATGTGCAGGGGAGAATTGGGAGTGCGGAATGCGGAGTGGGGAATGTGGATTGGGGAATGTTCAGTGGGGAATGCGGAGTGGGAATGTGCAGTGGGGAATGTCGATAGGGGAATGTGGATTGGGGAATGTGGAGTGGGGAATGTGAAGTGGGGAAGGTGCAGTAGGGAATGTCGAGTGGGGAATGTGCTGTGGGGAATGTGGATTGGGGAATGTGGAGTGGGGAATGTGGATTGGGGAATGTGGAGTGGGGAATGTAGACTGGGAGTGTGGATTGGGGAATGTGGAGTGGGGAATGTGGAGTGGGGAATGTGGATTGGGGAATGTGGAGTAGGGGAATTTGCATTGGGGAATGTGGAGTGGGGAATGTGCATTGGGGAATGTTGAGTGCGGTATGCGAAGTGGGGAATGTGGATTGGGGAATGTGGTGTGGCCAATGTGGAGTGGGGAATGTGGATTAGGGAATGTGGAGTAGGGAATGTGGATTGGGGAATGTAGATTGGGAAAAGTGGATTGGAGAATGTGGAATGGGGAATGTGGAGTGGGGAATGTGGATTGGGGAATGTGGAGTAGGGAATATGCAGGGGAGAATGTGGATTGCGGAATGCGGAGTGGGGAATGTGGATTGGGGAATGTGGAGTAGAAAATGTGCAGTGGGGAATGTGGGTTGGGGACTGTGGAGTGGGGAATGCGGAGTGGGGAATGTGGATTGCGGAATGCGGAGTGGGGAATGTGGATTGGGGAATGTGCAGTGGGGAATGCGCAGTGGGGAATGTGGATTGAGGAATGCGCAGTGGGGAATGAGGAGTTCGGATGTGGATTGGGGAATGTGGAGTGCGGAATGTGCAGTGGATAATGTGGATTGGGGAATGCGGAGTTGGAAATATGGTGTGGGGAATTTGCAGTGGGGAATGTGCAGTGGGGAATGTGCAATGCGGAATGTGCATTGGGGAATGTGCAGTGGGGAATGTGGAGTGGGGAATGTGGGGTAGGGAATGTGCAGGGGAGATGGGGGAATGCGGAATGCGGAGTGGGGAATGTGGATTGGGGAATGTTCAGTGGGGAATGCGGAGTTGGGAATGTGAAGTGGGGAATGTGGATTGGGAATGTTGAGTGCGGTATGCGAAGTGGGGAATGTGGATTGGGGAATGTGGATTGGGGAATATGGAGTGGGGAATGTGGAGTGGGGAATGTGGATGGGGGAATGCGGAGTGGGTATGTGGATTGGGGAATGTTCAGTGGGAATGTGGATTGAGGAATGTGGAGTGTGGAATGTGGATTGGCGAATGTGGAGTAGGGCATGTGCAGTAGGGAATTTGGAGTGGGGAATGTGGATTGGGGAATGTGCATTGGGGAATGTGGAGTGGGCAATGTGCAGTCGGGAATGTGGATTGGGGAATGTTCAGTGGGGAATGCGGAGTGGGGAATGTGCAGTGGGGAATGCCGATAGGGGAATGTGGATTGGGGAATGTGGAGTAGGGAATGTGAAGTGGGGAAGGTGCAGTAGGGAATGTGGAGTGGGGAATGTGCAGTGGGGAATGTGGATTGGGGAATCTGGAGTGGGGAATGTGCAGTGGGGAATGTGGAGTTGGGAATGTGAAGTGGGGAATGTGGATTGCGGAATGTGCAGTAGGGAATCTGCAGTGGGGAATGTGATTGGGGAATGTGGAGTGGGGAATGTGCAGTGGGGAATGTGCAGTGGGGAATGTGGATTGGGTAAAGTGGAGTGGGGAATGTGGATTGGGGAACGTGGATTGGGGAATGCGGAGTGGGGTATGTGGAGTGGGGAATGTGCAGTGGGGAATGTCGAGTAGGGAATGTGCAGAGGGAATGTCGATTGGAGAATGTGGAGTGGGGAATGTAGAGTGCGGAATTTGGATTGGGGAATGTTCAGTAGGGAATGCAGAGTGGGGAATGTGCAGTGGGGAATGTAGATTGGGGAATGTGGATTGGAGAATGTGGAGTGGAGAATGTGGAGTGGCGAATGTGGATTGGAGAATGTGGAGTGGGGAATGTGGAGTGGCGAATGTGGATTGGAGAATGTGGAGTAAAGAATTTGTATTGGGGAATGTGGAAAAGGGAATCTCCAGGGGAGAATGTGGAGTGCGGAATGCGGAGTGGGGAATGAGGATTGGGGAATGTTCAATGGGGAATGCGGAGTGGGGAATGTGGATTGGGGAATGTTCAGTGGGGAATGCGGAGTAGGGAATGTGCCGTGGGGAATGTAGATTGGGGAATGTGCAGTGGGGAATGTGGAGTGCGGAATGCGGATTGGGGATTGTTCAGTGGATAATGCCGAGTGGGGAACGTGCAGTGGGGAATCTCGATTGGGGAAAGTGGAGTGGGGAATGTGGATTGGGACATGTAGATTGGGGAATGCGGAGTGGGGTATGTGGAGTGGGGAATGTGCAGTGGGGAATGTGTAGTAGGGAATGTGGACTGGGGAATGTGGAGTGGGGAATGTGCAGTGGGGAATGTTGAGTGCGGAATGCGAAGTGGGGAATGTGGATTGGGGAATATGGAGTGGGGAATGTGAAGTGGGGAAGGTGCACTAGTGTATGTGGAGTGGGGAATGTGCTGTGGGGAATGTGGAGTGGGGAATGTGGAGTAGGGAATGCGCAGTGGGGAATGTGGATTGGGGAATGTGGAGTGGGGAATGTGCAGTGGGGAATGTGGAGCTGGGAAAGTGGAGTGGGGAATGTGGATTGGGGAATGTGGATTGGGGAATGCGGAGTGGGGTATGTGGAGTGGGGAATGTGCAGTGGGGAATGTGGAGTAGGGAATGTGCAGAGCGAAATGTGGATTGGAGAATGTGGAGTGGGGAATGTAGAGTCCGGAATTTGGATTGGGGAATGTTCAGTAGGGAATGCAGAGTGGGGAATGTGCAGTGGGGAATGTAGATTGGGGCATGTGGATTGGAGAATGTGGAGTGGGGAATGTGGAGTGGCGAATGTGGATGGGGGAATGTGGAGTAAAGAATGTGTATTGGGGAATGTGGAGTAGGGAATCTGCAGGGGAGAATGTGGAGTGCGGAATGCGGAGTGGGGAATGTGGATTGCGGAATGTTCAATGGGGAATGCGGAGTGGGGAAGTGGATTGGGGAATGTTCAGTGGGGAATGCGGATTGGGGATTGTTCTGTGGATAATGCCGAGTGGGAATGTGCAGTGGGGAATCTGGATTGGGGAAAGTGGAGTGGGGAATGTGGATTGGAGAATGTGTAGTGGGGAATGTGCAGAGGGGAATGTGGATTGGAGAATGTGTAGTGGGGAATGTGGAGTGCCGAATGTGGAGTCGGGAATGTGGAGTGCGGAATTTGGATTGGGGGATGTTCAGTAGGGAATGCGGAGTGGGGAATGTGCATTGGGGAATGTGGAGTGGGGAATGTGGACTGGGGAATGTAGAGTGGGGAATGTACAGTGGGGAATGTTGAGTGCGGTATGCGAAGTGGGGAATGTGGATTGGGGAATGTGGATTGGGGAATATGGAGTGGGGAATGTGGATTGGGAAATGTGCAGTGGGGAATGTGGAGTGGGGAATGTGGATTGGGGAAAGTGGAGTGGAGAATGTGGAGTGGGGAATGTGGAGTGGGGAATGTGGATTGGGGAACGTGGAGTAGGGAATGTGCAGGTGAGAATGTGGAGTGCGGAATGCGGAGTGGGGAATGTGGATTGGGGAAATTTCAGTGGGGAATGCGGAGTGGGGAATGTAAATTGGGGAATGTGGATTGGGGAATGTGGAGTGGATAATGTGCAGTCGGGAATGTTCATTGGGGACTGTGGAGTGGGGAATGCGGAGTGGGGAATGTGGATTGCGGAATGTGGAGTGGGGAATATGGACTGGGGAATGTGCAGTGGGGAATGCGGAGTGGGGAATGTGGATTGGGGAATGTGGAGTGGGGAATGTGCAGTGGGGAATGTGGAGTGGGGAATGTGGAGTAGGGAATGTGGATTGGGGAATGTGGAGTGGGGAATGTGAAGTGGGGAAGGTGCAGTAGGGAATGTGAAGTGGGGAATGTGCAGTGGGGAATGTGGATTGGGGAATGTGGAGTGGGGAATGTGTAGTGGCGAATGTGGATTGGAGAATGTGGAGTAAAGAATTTGTATTGGGGAATGTGGAGTAGGGAATCTCCAGGGGAGAATGTGGAGTGCGGAATGCGGAGTGGGGAATGAGGATTGGGGAATGTTCAATGGGGAATGCGGAGTGGGGAATGTGGATTGGGGAATGTTCAGTGGGGAATGCGGAGTAGGGAATGTGCCGTGGGGAATGTAGATTGGGGAATGTGCAGTGGGGAATGTGGAGTGCGGAATGCGGATTGGGGATTGTTCAGTGGATAATGCCGAGTGGGGAACGTGCAGTGGGGAATCTGGATTGGGGAAAGTGGAGTGGGGAATGTGGATTGGGACATGTGGATTGGGGAATGCGGAGTGGGGTATGTGGAGTGGGGAATGTGCAGTGGGGAATGTGTAGTAGGGAATGTGCAGAGGGGAATGTGGATTGGAGAATGTGTAGTGGGGAATGTGGAGTGCCGAATATGGAGTGGGGAATGTGGAGTGTGGAATTTGGATTGGGGAATGTTCAGTAGGGAATGCGGAGTGGGGAATCTGCATTGGGGAATGTGGAGTGGGGAATGTGGACTGGGGAATGTGGAGTGGGGAATGTGCAGTGGGGAATGTTGAGTGCGGAATGCGAAGTGGGGAATGTGGATTGGGGAATGTTCAATGGGGAATGCGGAGTGGGGAATGTGGATTGGGGAATGTTCAGTGGGGAATGCGGAGTAGGGAATGTGCAGTGGGGAATGTAGATTGGGGAATGTGGAGTGCGGAATGCGGATTGGGGATTGTTCTGTGGATAATGCCGAGTGGGGAATGTGCATTGGGGAATCTGGATTGGGGAATGTGGACTGGGGAATGTAGAGTGGGGAATGTACAGTGGGGAATGTTGAGTGCGGTATGCGAAGTGGGGAATGTGGATTGGGGAATGTGGATTGGGGAATATGGAGTGGGGAATGTGGAGTGGGGAATGTGGATTGGCTAATGCGGAGTGGGGAATGTGGATTGGGAAATGTGCAGTGGGGAATGTGGAGTGGGGAATGTGGAGTGGGGAATGTGCAGTGGGAATGTGGATTGGGGAATGTGGAGTGGGGAATGTGGATTGGCGAATGTGGAGTAGGGCATGTGCAGTAGGGACTGTGGAGTGGGGAATGTGGATTGGGGAATGCGGAGTGGGGAATGTAGATTGGGGAATGTGGAGTTGCGAATGTGGAGTGGGTCATGTGCAGTAGGGAATGTGGAGTCGGGAATGTGGATTGGGGAATGTGCATTGGGGAATGTGGAGTGGGGAATGTGCAGTGGGGAATGTGGATTGGGGAATGTTCAGTGGGGAATGCGGATTGGGGAATGTGCAGTGGGGAATGTCGATAGGGGAATGTGGATTGGGGAATGTGGAGTGGGGAATGTGAAGTGGAGAAGGTGCAGTAGGGAATGTGGAGTGGGGAATGTGCAGTGGGGAATGTGGAGTGGGGAATGTGGAGTAGGGAATGTGCAGTGGGGAATGTGGATTGGGGAATGTGGAGTGTGGAATTTGCAGTGGGGAATGTGGAGTGGGGAATGTGAAGTGGGGAATGTGGATTGCGGAATGTGCAGTAGAGAATGTGCAGTGGGGAATGTGGATTGGGGAATGTGGAGTGCGGAATGTGCAGTGGGGAATGTGCAGTGGGGAATGTGGATTGGGGAAAGTGGAGTGGGGAATGTGGATTGGGGAATGTCGATTGGGGAATGCGGAGTGGGGTATGTGGTGTGGGGAATGTGCAGAGCGGAATGTGCATTGGAGAATGTGGATTGGGGAATGTGGAGTGCCGAATGTGGAGTGGGGAATGTGGAGTGCGGAATTTGGATTGGGGAATGTTCAGTAGGGAATGCAGAGTGGGGAATGTGCAGTGGGGAATGTAGATTGGGGAATGTGGATTGGAGAATGTGGAGTGGGGAATGTGGAGTGGCGAATGTGGATTGGGGAATGTGGAGTAAAGAATGTGTATACGGGAATGTGGAGTAGGGAATCTGCAGGGGAGAATGTGGAGTGCGGAATGCGGAGTGGGGAATGTGGATTGGGGAATGTTCAATGGGGAATGCGGAGTGGGGATTGTGGATTGGGGAATGTTCAGTGGGGAATGCGGAGTAGGGAATGTGCAGTGGGGAATGTAGATTGGTGAATGTGCAGTGGGGAATGTGGAGTGCGCAGTGCGGATTGGGGAATGTTCAGTGGATAATCCCGAGTGGGGAATGTGAAGTGGGGAATGTAGATTGGGGAATGTGGATTGGAGAATGTGGAGTGGGGAATTTTGTAGTGGCGAATGTGGATTGGGGAATGTGGAGTAGGGAATGCGGATTGGGGAAAGTGGAGTGGGGAATGTGTAGTGGGGAATGTGGAGTGGGGAATGTCCAGGAGGGAATGTGCAGTGGGGAATGTAACTTGGGGAATGTGGAGTGCGGAATGCGCAGTGGGGAATGTGAATTGGGGAATGCGGAGTTGGGAATGTGGAGTGGGGAATGTGAAGTGGGAATGTGCAGTGCTGAATGTGGATTGGGGAACGTGCAGTGGGGAATGTGGATTGGGGAATATTCAGTGGGGAATGCGGAGTAGGGAATGTGCAATGGGGAATGTGGCGTGCGGAATGCGGATTGGGGAATGTTCAGTGGATAATGCCGAGTGGGGAATGTGCAGTGGGGAATCTGGATTGGGGAATGTTCAGTGGGGAATGCGGAATGGGGAATGTGCATTGGGGAATGTGGATTAGGGAATGTGGATTGGGGAATGTGGAGTGGGGAATGTACAGTGGGGAAGGTGCAGTAGGGAATGTGGAGTGGGGAATATGGATTGGTAATGTGGAGTGGGGAATGTGGATTGGGGAATTTGCAATGTGGAATGTGGAGTAGGGAAAGTGGAGTAGGAAATGTGGAGTGGGGAATGTGCAGTGGGGAATGTGGATTGGGGAACGTGGAGTGGGGAATGTGGATTGGGGAATGTTGATTGGGGAATGCAGATTGGGGTATGTGGAGTGGGGAAAGTGCAGTGGGGAATGTGGAGTAGGGAATGTGCAGTGGGGAATGTGGATTGGAGAATGTAGAGTGGGGAATGTGGAGTGCCGAATGTGGAGTGGGGAATGTGGAGTGCGGAATTTGGATTGGGGAATGTTCAGTAGGGAATGCGGAGTGGGGAATGTGCATTGGGGAATGTGGAGTGGGGAATGTGGACTGGGGAATGTAGAGTGGGGAATGTACAGTGGGGAATGTTGAGTGCGGTATGCGAAGTGGGGAATGTGGATTGGGGAATATGGAGTGGGGAATGTGGATTGGGAAATGTGCAGTGGGGAATGTGGAGTGGGGAATGTGGATTGGGGAAAGTGGAGTGGAGAATGTGGAGTGGGGAATGTGGAGTGGGGAATGTGGATTGGGGAACGTGGAGTAGGGAATGTGCAGGTGAGAATGTGGAGTGCGGAATGCGGAGTGGGGAATGTGGATTGGGGAAATTTCAGTGGGGAATGCGGAGTGGGGAATGTAAATTGGCGAATGTGGATTGGGGAATGTGGAGTGGATAATGTGCAGTCGGGAATGTTCATTGGGGACTGTGGAGTGGGGAATGCGGAGTGGGGAATGTGGATTGCGGAATGTGGAGTGGGGAATGTGGACTGGGGAATGTGCAGTGGGGAATGCGGAGTGGGGAATGTGGATTGGGGAATGTGGAGTGGGGAATGTGCAGTGGGGAATGTGGAGTGGGGAATGTGGAGTAGGGAATGTGCAGGGGAGAATTGGGAGTGCGGAATGCGGAGTGGGGAATGTGGATTGGGGAATGTTCAGTGTGGAATTTGCAGTGGGGAATGTGGAGTGGGGAATGTGAAGTGGGGAATGTGGATTGGGGAATGTGGAGTGGGGAATGTGAAGTGGGGAAGGTGCAGTAGGGAATGTGAAGTGGGGAATGTGCAGTGGGGAATGTGGATTGGGGAATGTGGAGTGCGGAATGTGTAGTGGCGAATGTGGATTGGAGAATGTGGAGTAAAGAATTTGTATTGGGGAATGTGGAGTAGGGAATCTCCAGGGGAGAATGTGGAGTGCGGAATGCGGAGTGGGGAATGAGGATTGGGGAATGTTCAATGGGGAATGCGGAGTGGGGAATGTGGATTGGGGAATGTTCAGTGGGGAATGCGGAGTAGGGAATGTGCCGTGGGGAATGTAGATTGGGGAATGTGCAGTGGGGAATGTGGAGTGCGGAATGCGGATTGGGGATTGTTCAGTGGATAATGCCGAGTGGGGAACGTGCAGTGGGGAATCTGGATTGGGGAAAGTGGAGTGGGGAATGTGGATTGGGACATGTGGATTGGGGAATGCGGAGTGGGGTATGTGGAGTGGGGAATGTGCAGTGGGGAATGTGTAGTAGGGAATGTGCAGAGGGGAATGTGGATTGGAGAATGTGTAGTGGGGAATGTGGAGTGCCGAATATGGAGTGGGGAATGTGGAGTGTGGAATTTGGATTGGGGAATGTTCAGTAGGGAATGCGGAGTGGGGAATCTGCATTGGGGAATGTGGAGTGGGGAATGTGGACTGGGGAATGTGGAGTGGGGAATGTGCAGTGGGGAATGTTGAGTGCGGAATGCGAAGTGGGGAATGTGGATTGGGGAATGTGGATTGGGGAATATGGAGTGGGGAATGTGAAGTGGGGAAGGTGCAGTAGGGTATGTGGAGTGGGGAATGTGGATTGGGGAATGTGGAGTGGGGAATGTGCAGTGGGGAATGTGGAGCTGGGAAAGTGGACTGGGGAATGTGGATTGGAGAATGTGGAGTGGGGAATGTAGAGTCCGGAATTTGGATTGGGGAATGTTCAGTAGGGAATGCAGAGTGGGGAATGTGCAGTGGGGAATGTAGATTGGGGAATGTGGATTGGAGAATGTGGAGTGGGGAATGTGGAGTGGCGAATGTGGATGGGGGAATGTGGAGTAAAGAATGTGTATTGGGGAATGTGGAGTAGGGAATCTGCAGGGGAGAATGTGGAGTGCGGAATGCGGAGTGGGGAATGTGGATTGGGGAATGTTCAATGGGGAATGCGGAGTGGGGAATGTGGATTGGGGAATGTTCAGTGGGGAATGCGGAGTAGGGAATGTGCAGTGGGGAATGTAGATTGGGGAATGTGGAGTGCGGAATGCGGATTGGGGATTGTTCTGTGGATAATGCCGAGTGGGGAATGTGCATTGGGGAATCTGGATTGGGGAATGTGGACTGGGGAATGTAGAGTGGGGAATGTACAGTGGGGAATGTTGAGTGCAGTATGCGAAGTGGGGAATGTGGATTGGGGAATGTGGATTGGGGAATATGGAGTGGGGAATGTGGAGTGGGGAATGTGGATTGGGGAATGCGGAGTGGGGAATGTGGATTGGGAAATGTGCAGTGGGGAATGTGGAGTGGGGAATGTGGAGTGGGGAATGTGCAGTGGGAATGTGGATTGGGGAATGTGGAGTGGGGAATGTGGATTGGCGAATGTGGAGTAGGGCATGTGCAGTAGGGACTGTGGAGTGGGGAATGTGGATTGGGGAATGCGGAGTGGGGAATGTAGATTGGGGAATGTGGAGTTGCGAATGTGGAGTGGGGCATGTGCAGTAGGGAATGTGGAGTCGGGAATGTGGATTGGGGAATGTGCATTGGGGAATGTGGAGTGGGGAATGTGCAGTGGGGAATGTGGATTGGGGAATGTTCAGTGGGGAATGCGGATTGGGGAATGTGCAGTGGGGAATGTCGATAGGGGAATGTGGATTGGGGAATGTGGAGTGGGGAATGTAGATTGGGGAATGTGGATTGGAGAATGTGGAGTGGGGAATTTTGTAGTGGCGAATGTGGATTGGGGAATGTGGAGTAGGGAATGCGGATTGGGGAAAGTGGAGTGGGGAATGTGTAGTGGGGAATGTGGAGTGGGGAATGTCCAGGAGGGAATGTGCAGTGGGGAATGTAACTTGGGGAATGTGGAGTGCGGAATGCGCAGTGGGGAATGTGAATTGGGGAATGCGGAGTTGGGAATGTGGAGTGGGGAATGTGAAGTGGGAATGTGCAGTGCTGAATGTGGATTGGGGAACGTGCAGTGGGGAATGTGGATTGGGGAATATTCAGTGGGGAATGCGGAGTAGGGAATGTGCAATGGGGAATGTGGCGTGCGGAATGCGGATTGGGGAATGTTCAGTGGATAATGCCGAGTGGGGAATGTGCAGTGGGGAATCTGGATTGGGGAATGTTCAGTGGGGAATGCGGAATGGGGAATGTGCATTGGGGAATGTGGATTAGGGAATGTGGATTGGGGAATGTGGAGTGGGGAATGTACAGTGGGGAAGGTGCAGTAGGGAATGTGGAGTGGGGAATATGGATTGGTAATGTGGAGTGGGGAATGTGGATTGGGGAATTTGCAATGTGGAATGTGGAGTAGGGAAAGTGGAGTAGGAAATGTGGAGTGGGGAATGTGCAGTGGGGAATGTGGATTGGGGAACGTGGAGTGGGGAATGTGGATTGGGGAATGTTGATTGGGGAATGCAGATTGGGGTATGTGGAGTGGGGAAAGTGCAGTGGGGAATGTGGAGTAGGGAATGTGCAGTGGGGAATGTGGATTGGAGAATGTAGAGTGGGGAATGTGGAGTGCCGAATGTGGAGTGGGGAATGTGGAGTGCGGAATTTGGATTGGGGAATGTTCAGTAGGGAATGCGGAGTGGGGAATGTGCATTGGGGAATGTGGAGTGGGGAATGTGGACTGGGGAATGTAGAGTGGGGAATGTACAGTGGGGAATGTTGAGTGCGGTATGCGAAGTGGGGAATGTGGATTGGGGAATATGGAGTGGGGAATGTGGATTGGGAAATGTGCAGTGGGGAATGTGGAGTGGGGAATGTGGATTGGGGAAAGTGGAGTGGAGAATGTGGAGTGGGGAATGTGGAGTGGGGAATGTGGATTGGGGAACGTGGAGTAGGGAATGTGCAGGTGAGAATGTGGAGTGCGGAATGCGGAGTGGGGAATGTGGATTGGGGAAATTTCAGTGGGGAATGCGGAGTGGGGAATGTAAATTGGCGAATGTGGATTGGGGAATGTGGAGTGGATAATGTGCAGTCGGGAATGTTCATTGGGGACTGTGGAGTGGGGAATGCGGAGTGGGGAATGTGGATTGCGGAATGTGGAGTGGGGAATGTGGACTGGGGAATGTGCAGTGGGGAATGCGGAGTGGGGAATGTGGATTGGGGAATGTGGAGTGGGGAATGTGCAGTGGGGAATGTGGAGTGGGGAATGTGGAGTAGGGAATGTGCAGGGGAGAATTGGGAGTGCGGAATGCGGAGTGGGGAATGTGGATTGGGGAATGTTCAGTGTGGAATTTGCAGTGGGGAATGTGGAGTGGGGAATGTGAAGTGGGGAATGTGGATTGGGGAATGTGGAGTGGGGAATGTGAAGTGGGGAAGGTGCAGTAGGGAATGTGAAGTGGGGAATGTGCAGTGGGGAATGTGGATTGGGGAATGTGGAGTGCGGAATGTGTAGTGGCGAATGTGGATTGGAGAATGTGGAGTAAAGAATTTGTATTGGGGAATGTGGAGTAGGGAATCTCCAGGGGAGAATGTGGAGTGCGGAATGCGGAGTGGGGAATGAGGATTGGGGAATGTTCAATGGGGAATGCGGAGTGGGGAATGTGGATTGGGGAATGTTCAGTGGGGAATGCGGAGTAGGGAATGTGCCGTGGGGAATGTAGATTGGGGAATGTGCAGTGGGGAATGTGGAGTGCGGAATGCGGATTGGGGATTGTTCAGTGGATAATGCCGAGTGGGGAACGTGCAGTGGGGAATCTGGATTGGGGAAAGTGGAGTGGGGAATGTGGATTGGGACATGTGGATTGGGGAATGCGGAGTGGGGTATGTGGAGTGGGGAATGTGCAGTGGGGAATGTGTAGTAGGGAATGTGCAGAGGGGAATGTGGATTGGAGAATGTGTAGTGGGGAATGTGGAGTGCCGAATATGGAGTGGGGAATGTGGAGTGTGGAATTTGGATTGGGGAATGTTCAGTAGGGAATGCGGAGTGGGGAATCTGCATTGGGGAATGTGGAGTGGGGAATGTGGACTGGGGAATGTGGAGTGGGGAATGTGCAGTGGGGAATGTTGAGTGCGGAATGCGAAGTGGGGAATGTGGATTGGGGAATGTGGATTGGGGAATATGGAGTGGGGAATGTGAAGTGGGGAAGGTGCAGTAGGGTATGTGGAGTGGGGAATGTGGATTGGGGAATGTGGAGTGGGGAATGTGCAGTGGGGAATGTGGAGCTGGGAAAGTGGACTGGGGAATGTGGATTGGAGAATGTGGAGTGGGGAATGTAGAGTCCGGAATTTGGATTGGGGAATGTTCAGTAGGGAATGCAGAGTGGGGAATGTGCAGTGGGGAATGTAGATTGGGGAATGTGGATTGGAGAATGTGGAGTGGGGAATGTGGAGTGGCGAATGTGGATGGGGGAATGTGGAGTAAAGAATGTGTATTGGGGAATGTGGAGTAGGGAATCTGCAGGGGAGAATGTGGAGTGCGGAATGCGGAGTGGGGAATGTGGATTGGGGAATGTTCAATGGGAATGCGGAGTGGGGAATGTGGATTGGGGAATGTTCAGTGGGGAATGCGGAGTAGGGAATGTGCAGTGGGGAATGTAGATTGGGGAATGTGGAGTGCGGAATGCGGATTGGGGATTGTTCTGTGGATAATGCCGAGTGGGGAATGTGCATTGGGGAATCTGGATTGGGGAATGTGGACTGGGGAATGTAGAGTGGGGAATGTACAGTGGGGAATGTTGAGTGCAGTATGCGAAGTGGGGAATGTGGATTGGGGAATGTGGATTGGGGAATATGGAGTGGGGAATGTGGAGTGGGGAATGTGGATTGGGGAATGCGGAGTGGGGAATGTGGATTGGGAAATGTGCAGTGGGGAATGTGGAGTGGGGAATGTGGAGTGGGGAATGTGCAGTGGGAATGTGGATTGGGGAATGTGGAGTGGGGAATGTGGATTGGCGAATGTGGAGTAGGGCATGTGCAGTAGGGACTGTGGAGTGGGGAATGTGGATTGGGGAATGCGGAGTGGGGAATGTAGATTGGGGAATGTGGAGTTGCGAATGTGGAGTGGGGCATGTGCAGTAGGGAATGTGGAGTCGGGAATGTGGATTGGGAATGTGCATTGGGGAATGTGGAGTGGGGAATGTGCAGTGGGGAATGTGGATTGGGGAATGTTCAGTGGGGAATGCGGATTGGGGAATGTGCAGTGGGGAATGTCGATAGGGGAATGTGGATTGGGGAATGTGGAGTGGGGAATGTGAAGTGGAGAAGGTGCAGTAGGGAATGTGGGGTGGGGAATGTGCAGTGGGGAATGTGGAGTGGGGAATGTGGAGTAGGGAATGTGCAGTGGGGAATGTGGATTGGGGAATGTGGAGTGTGGAATTTGCAGTGGGGAATGTGGAGTGGGGAATGTGAAGTGGGGAATGTGGATTGCGGAATGTGCAGTAGGGAATGTGCAGTGGGGAATGTGGATTGGGGAATGTGGAGTGCGGAATGTGCAGTGGGGAATGTGCAGTGGGGAATGTGGATTGGGGAAAGTGGAGTGGGGAATGTGGATTGGGGAATGTCGATTGGGGAATGCGGAGTGGGGTATGTGGTGTGGGGAATGTGCAGAGCGGAATGTGCATTGGAGAATGTGGATTGGGGAATGTGGAGTGCCGAATGTGGAGTGGGGAATGTGGAGTGCGGAATTTGGATTGGGGAATGTTCAGTAGGGAATGCAGAGTGGGGAATGTGCAGTGGGGAATGTAGATTGGGGAATGTGGATTGGAGAATGTGGAGTGGGGAATGTGGAGTGGCGAATGTGGATTGGGGAATGTGGAGTAAAGAATGTGTATACGGGAATGTGGAGTAGGGAATCTGCAGGGGAGAATGTGGAGTGCGGAATGCGGAGTGGGGAATGTGGATTGGGGAATGTTCAATGGGGAATGCGGAGTGGGGATTGTGGATTGGGGAATGTTCAGTGGGGAATGCGGAGTAGGGAATGTGCAGTGGGGAATGTAGATTGGTGAATGTGCAGTGGGGAATGTGGAGTGCGCAGTGCGGATTGGGGAATGTTCAGTGGATAATCCCGAGTGGGGAATGTGAAGTGGGGAATGTAGATTGGGGAATGTGGATTGGAGAATGTGGAGTGGGGAATTTTGTAGTGGCGAATGTGGATTGGGGAATGTGGAGCAGGGAATGCGGATTGGGGAAAGTGGAGTGGGGAATGTGTAGTGGGGAATGTGGAGTGGGGAATGTCCAGGAGGGAATGTGCAGTGGGGAATGTGGCTTGGGGAATGTGGAGTGCGGAATGCGCAGTGGGGAATGTGAATTGGGGAATGCGGAGTTGGGAATGTGGAGTGGGGAATGTGAAGTGGGAATGTGCAGTGCTGAATGTGGATTGGGGAACGTGCAGTGGGGAATGTGGATTGGGGAATATTCAGTGGGGAATGCGGAGTAGGGAATGTGCAATGGGGAATGTGGCGTGCGGAATGCGGATTGGGGAATGTTCAGTGGATAATGCCGAGTGGGGAATGTGCAGTGGGGAATCTGGATTGGGGAATGTTCAGTGGGGAATGCGGAATGGGGAATGTGCATTGGGGAATGTGGATTAGGGAATGTGGATTGGGGAATGTGGAGTGGGGAATGTGCAGTGGGGAAGGTGCAGTAGGGAATGTGGAGTGGGGAATATGGATTGGTAATGTGGAGTGGGGAATGTGGATTGGGGAATTTGCAATGTGGAATGTGGAGTAGGGAAAGTGGAGTAGGAAATGTGGAGTGGGGAATGTGCAGTGGGGAATGTGGATTGGGGAACGTGGAGTGGGGAATGTGGATTGGGGAATGTTGATTGGGGAATGCAGATTGGGGTATGTGGAGTGGGGAAAGTGCAGTGGGGAATGTGGAGTAGGGAATGTGCAGTGGGGAATGTGGATTGGAGAATGTAGAGTGGGGAATGTGGAGTGCCGAATGTGGAGTGGGGAATGTGGAGTGCGGAATTTGGATTGGGGAATGTTCAGTAGGGAATGCGGAGTGGGGAATGTGCATTGGGGAATGTGGAGTGGGGGAATGTGGACTGGGGAATGTAGAGTGGGGAATGTACAGTGGGGAATGTTGAGTGCGATATGCGAAGTGGGGAATGTGGATTGGGGAATATGGAGTGGGGAATGTGGATTGGGAAATGTGCAGTGGGGAATGTGGAGTGGGGAATGTGGATTGGGGGAAAGTGGAGTGGAGAATGTGGAGTGGGAATGTGGAGTGGGGAATGTGGATTGGGGAACGTGGAGTAGGGAATGTGCAGGTGAGAATGTGGAGTGCGGAATGCGGAGTGGGGAATGTGGATTGGGAAATTTCAGTGGGGAATGCGGAGTGGGGAATGTAAATTGGCGAATGTGGATTGGGGAATGTGGAGTGGATAATGTGCAGTCGGGAATGTTCATTGGGGACTGTGGAGTGGGGAATGCGGAGTGGGGAATGTGGATTGCGGAATGTGGAGTGGGGAATGTGGACTGGGGAATGTGCAGTGGGGAATGCGGAGTGGGGAATGTGGATTGGGGAATGTGGAGTGGGGAATGTGCAGTGGGGAATGTGGAGTGGGGAATGTGGAGTAGGGAATGTGCAGGGGAGAATTGGGAGTGCGGAATGCGGAGTGGGGAATGTGGATTGGGGAATGTTCAGTGTGGAATTTGCAGTGGGGAATGTGGCGTGGGGAATGTGAAGTGGGGAATGTGGATTGGGGAATGTGGAGTGGGGAATGTGAAGTGGGGAAGGTGCAGTAGGGAATGTGAAGTGGGGAATGTGCAGTGGGGAATGTGGATTGGGGAATGTGGAGTGCGGAATGTGTAGTGGCGAATGTGGATTGGAGAATGTGGAGTAAAGAATTTGTATTGGGGAATGTGGAGTAGGGAATCTCCAGGGGAGAATGTGGAGTGCGGAATGCGGAGTGGGGAATGAGGATTGGGGAATGTTCAATGGGGAATGCGGAGTGGGGAATGTGGATTGGGGAATGTTCAGTGGGGAATGCGGAGTAGGGAATGTGCCGTGGGGAATGTAGATTGGGGAATGTGCAGTGGGGATGTGGAGTGCGGAATGCGGATTGGGGATTGTTCAGTGGATAATGCCGAGTGGGGAACGTGCAGTGGGGAATCTGGATTGGGGAAAGTGGAGTGGGGAATGTGGATTGGGACATGTGGATTGGGGAATGCGGAGTGGGGTATGTGGAGTGGGGAATGTGCAGTGGGGAATGTGTAGTAGGGAATGTGCAGAGGGGAATGTGGATTGGAGAATGTGTAGTGGGGAATGTGGAGTGCCGAATATGGAGTGGGGAATGTGGAGTGTGGAATTTGGATTGGGGAATGTTCAGTAGGGAATGCGGAGTGGGGAATCTGCATTGGGGAATGTGGAGTGGGGAATGTGGACTGGGGAATGTGGAGTGGGGAATGTGCAGTGGGGAATGTTGAGTGCGGAATGCGAAGTGGGGAATGTGGATTGGGGAATGTGGATTGGGGAATATGGAGTGGGGAATGTGAAGTGGGGAAGGTGCAGTAGGGTATGTGGAGTGGGGAATGTGGATTGGGGAATGTGGAGTGGGGAATGTGCAGTGGGGAATGTGGAGCTGGGAAAGTGGAGTGGGGAATGTGGATTGGAGAATGTGGAGTGGGGAATGTAGAGTCCGGAATTTGGATTGGGGAATGTTCAGTAGGGAATGCAGAGTGGGGAATGTGCAGTGGGGAATGTAGATTGGGGAATGTGGATTGGAGAATGTGGAGTGGGGAATGTGGAGTGGCGAATGTGGATGGGGGAATGTGGAGTAAAGAATGTGTATTGGGGAATGTGGAGTAGGGAATCTGCAGGGGAGAATGTGGAGTGCGGAATGCGGAGTGGGGAATGTGGATTGGGGAATGTTCAATGGGGAATGCGGAGTGGGGAATGTGGATTGGGGAATGTTCAGTGGGGAATGCGGAGTAGGGAATGTGCAGTGGGGAATGTAGATTGGGGAATGTGGAGTGCGGAATGCGGATTGGGGATTGTTCTGTGGATAATGCCGAGTGGGGAATGTGCAGTGGGGAATCTGGATTGGGGAAAGTGGAGTGGGGAATGTGGATTGGGACATGTGAATTCGGGAATGCGGAGTGGGGTATGTGGAGTGGGGAATGTGCAGTGGGGAATGTGTAGTAGGGAATGTGCAGAGGGGAATGTGGATTGGAGAATGTGTAGTGGGGAATGTGGAGTGCCGAATGTGGAGTGGGGAATGTGGAGTGCGGAATTTGGATTGGGGGATGTTCAGTAGGGAATGCGGAGTGGGGAATGTGCATTGGGGAATGTGGAGTGGGGAATGTGGACTGGGGAATGTAGAGTGGGGAATGTACAGTGGGGAATGTTGAGTGCGGTATGCGAAGTGGGGAATGTGGATTGGGGAATGTGGATTGGGGAATATGGAGTGGGGAATGTGGAGTGGGGAATGTGGATTGGGGAATGCGGAGTGGGGAATGTGGATTGGGAAATGTGCAGTGGGGAATGTGGAGTGGGGAATGTGGAGTGGGGAATGTGCAGTGGGAATGTGGATTGGGGAATGTGGAGTGGGGAATGTGGATTGGCGAATGTGGAGTAGGGCATGTGCAGTAGGGACTGTGGAGTGGGGAATGTGGATTGGGGAATGCGGAGTGGGGAATGTAGATTGGGGAATGTGGAGTTGCGAATGTGGAGTGGGGCATGTGCAGTAGGGAATGTGGAGTCGGGAATGTGGATTGGGGAATGTGCATTGGGGAATGTGGAGTGGGGAATGTGCAGTGGGGAATGTGGATTGGGGAATGTTCAGTGGGGAATGCGGAGTGGGGAATGTGCAGTGGGGAATGTCGATAGGGGAATGTGGATTGGGGAATGTGGAGTGGGGAATGTGAAGTGGAGAAGGTGCAGTAGGGAATGTGGAGTGGGGAATGTGCAGTGGGGAATGTGGAGTGGGGAATGTGGAGTGGGGAATGTGCAGTGGGGAATGTGGATTGGGGAATGTGGAGTGGGGAATGTGCAGTGGGGAATGTGGAGTTGGGAATGTGAAGTGGGGAATGTGGATTGCGGAATGTGCAGTAGGGAATCTGCAGTGGGGAATGTGGATTGGGGAATGTGGAGTGGGGAATGTGCAGTGGGGAATGTGCAGTGGGGAATGTGGATTGGGTAAAGTGGAGTGGGGAATGTGGATTGGGGAACGTGGATTGGGGAATGCGGAGTGGGGTATGTGGAGTGGGGAATGTGCAGTGGGGAATGTCGAGTAGGGAATGTGCAGAGGGGAATGTCGATTGGAGAATGTGGAGTGGGGAATGTGGAGTGCCGAATGTGGAGTGGGGAATGTAGAGTGCGGAATTTGGATTGGGGAATGTTCAGTAGGGAATGCAGAGTGGGGAATGTGCAGTGGGGAATGTAGATTGGGGAATGTGGATTGGAGAATGTGGAGTGGGGAATGTGGAGTGGCGAATGTGGATTGGAGAATGTGGAGTAAAGAATTTGTATTGGGGAATGTGGAGAAGGGAATCTCCAGGGGAGAATGTGGAGTGCGGAATGCGGAGTGGGGAATGAGGATTGGGGAATGTTCAATGGGGAATGCGGAGTGGGGAATGTGGATTGGGGAATGTTCAGTGGGGAATGCGGAGTAGGGAATGTGCCGTGGGGAATGTAGATTGGGGAATGTGCAGTGGGGAATGTGGAGTGCGGAATGCGGATTGGGGATTGTTCAGTGGATAATGCCGAGTGGGGAACGTGCAGTGGGGAATCTCGATTGGGGAAAGTGGAGTGGGGAATGTGGATTGGGACATGTAGATTGGGGAATGCGGAGTGGGGTATGTGGAGTGGGGAATGTGCAGTGGGGAATGTGTAGTAGGGAATGTGGACTGGGGAATGTGGAGTGGGGAATGTGCAGTGGGGAATGTTGAGTGCGGAATGCGAAGTGGGGAATGTGGATTGGGGAATATGGAGTGGGGAATGTGAAGTGGGGAAGGTGCACTAGTGTATGTGGAGTGGGGAATGTGCTGTGGGGAATGTGGAGCGGGGAATGTGGAGTAGGGAATGCGCAGTGGGGAATGTGGATTGGGGAATGTGGAGTGGGGAATGTGCAGTGGGGAATGTGGAGCTGGGAAAGTGGAGTGGGGAATGTGGATTGGGGAATGTGGATTGGGGAATGCGGAGTGGGGTATGTGGAGTGGGGAATGTGCAGTGGGGAATGTGGAGTAGGGAATGTGCAGAGCGAAATGTGGATTGGAGAATGTGGAGTGGGGAATGTAGAGTCCGGAATTTGGATTGGGGAATGTTCAGTAGGGAATGCAGAGTGGGGAATGTGCAGTGGGGTATGTAGATTGGGGCATGTGGATTGGAGAATGTGGAGTGGGGAATGTGGAGTGGCGAATGTGGATGGGGGAATATGGAGTAAAGAATGTGTATTGGGTAATGTGGAGTAGGGAATCTGCAGGGGAGAATGTGGAGTGCGGAATGCGGAGTGGGGAATGTGGATTGGGGAATGTTCAATGGGGAATGCGGAGTGGGGAATGTGGATTGGGGAATGTTCAGTGGGGAATGCGGAGTAGGGAATGTGCAGTGGGGAATGTAGATTGGGGAATGTGGAGTGCGGAATGCGGATTGGGGATTGTTCTGTGGATAATGCCGAGTGGGGAATGTGCAGTGGGGAATCTGGATTGGGGAAAGTGGAGTGGGGAATGTGGATTGGAGAATGTGTAGTGGGGAATGTGCAGAGGGGAATGTGGATTGGAGAATGTGTAGTGGGGAATGTGGAGTGCCGAATGTGGAGTCGGGAATGTGGAGTGCGGAATTTGGATTGGGGGATGTTCTGTAGGGAATGCGGAGTGGGGAATGTGCATTGGGGAATGTGGAGTGGGGAATGTGGACTGGGGAATGTAGAGTGGGGAATGTACAGTGGGGAATGTTGAGTGCGGTATGCGAAGTGGGGAATGTGGATTGGGGAATGTGGATTGGGGAATATGGAGTGGGGAATGTGGATTGGGAAATGTGCAGTGGGGAATGTGGAGTGGGGAATGTGGATTGGGGAAAGTGGAGTGGAGAATGTGGAGTGGGGAATGTGGAGTGGGGAATGTGGATTGGGGAACGTGGAGTAGGGAATGTGCAGGTGAGAATGTGGAGTGCGGAATGCGGAGTGGGGAATGTGGATTGGGGAAATTTCAGTGGGGAATGCGGAGTGGGGAATGTAAATTGGGGAATGTGGATTGGGGAATGTGGAGTGGATAATGTGCAGTCGGGAATGTTCATTGGGGACTGTGGAGTGGGGAATGCGGAGTGGGGAATGTGGATTGCGGAATGTGGAGTGGGGAATATGGACTGGGGAATGTGCAGTGGGGAATGCGGAGTGGGGAATGTGGATTGGGGAATGTGGAGTGGGGAATGTGCAGTGGGGAATGTGGAGTGGGGAATGTGGAGTAGGGAATGTGGATTGGGGAATGTGGAGTGGGGAATGTGAAGTGGGGAAGGTGCAGTAGGGAATGTGAAGTGGGGAATGTGCAGTGGGGAATGTGGATTGGGGAATGTGGAGTGGGGAATGTGTAGTGGCGAATGTGGATTGGAGAATGTGGAGTAAAGAATTTGTATTGGGGAATGTGGAGTAGGGAATCTCCAGGGGAGAATGTGGAGTGCGGAATGCGGAGTGGGGAATGAGGATTGGGGAATGTTCAATGGGGAATGCGGAGTGGGGAATGTGGATTGGGGAATGTTCAGTGGGGAATGCGGAGTAGGGAATGTGCCGTGGGGAATGTAGATTGGGGAATGTGCAGTGGGGAATGTGGAGTGCGCAATGCGGATTGGGGATTGTTCAGTGGATAATGCCGAGTGGGGAACGTGCAGTGGGGAATCTGGATTGGGGAAAGTGGAGTGGGGAATGTGGATTGGGACATGTGGATTGGGGAATGCGGAGTGGGGTATGTGGAGTGGGGAATGTGCAGTGGGGAATGTGTAGTAGGGAATGTGCAGAGGGGAATGTGGATTGGAGAATGTGTAGTGGGGAATGTGGAGTGCCGAATATGGAGTGGGGAATGTGGAGTGTGGAATTTGGATTGGGGAATGTTCAGTAGGGAATGCGGAGTGGGGAATCTGCATTGGGGAATGTGGAGTGGGGAATGTGGACTGGGGAATGTGGAGTGGGGAATGTGCAGTGGGGAATGTTGAGTGCGGAATGCGAAGTGGGGAATGTGGATTGGGGAATGTGGATTGGGGAATATGGAGTGGGGAATGTGAAGTGGGGAAGGTGCAGTAGGGTATGTGGAGTGGGGAATGTGGATTGGGGAATGTGGAGTGGGGAATGTGCAGTGGGGAATGTGGAGCTGGGAAAGTGGAGTGGGGAATGTGGATTGGAGAATGTGGAGTGGGGAATGTAGAGTCCGGAATTTGGATTGGGGAATGTTCAGTAGGGAATGCAGAGTGGGGAATGTGCAGTGGGGAATGTAGATTGGGGAATGTGGATTGGAGAATGTGGAGTGGGGAATGTGGAGTGGCGAATGTGGATGGGGGAATGTGGAGTAAAGAATGTGTATTGGGGAATGTGGAGTAGGGAATCTGCAGGGGAGAATGTGGAGTGCGGAATGCGGAGTGGGGAATGTGGATTGGGGAATGTTCAATGGGGAATGCGGAGTGGGGAATGTGGATTGGGGAATGTTCAGTGGGGAATGCGGAGTAGGGAATGTGCAGTGGGGAATGTAGATTGGGGAATGTGGAGTGCGGAATGCGGATTGGGGATTGTTCTGTGGATAATGCCGAGTGGGGAATGTGCAGTGGGGAATCTGGATTGGGGAAAGTGAAGTGGGGAATGTGGATTGGGACATGTGAATTCGGGAATGCGGAGTGGGGTATGTGGAGTGGGGAATGTGCAGTGGGGAATGTGTAGTAGGGAATGTGCAGAGGGGAATGTGGATTGGAGAATGTGTAGTGGGGAATGTGGAGTGCCGAATGTGGAGTGGGGAATGTGGAGTGCGGAATTTGGATTGGGGGATGTTCAGTAGGGAATGCGGAGTGGGGAATGTGCATTGGGGAATGTGGAGTGGGGAATGTGGACTGGGGAATGTAGAGTGGGGAATGTACAGTGGGGAATGTTGAGTGCGGTATGCGAAGTGGGGAATGTGGATTGGGGAATGTGGATTGGGGAATATGGAGTGGGGAATGTGGAGTGGGGAATGTGGATTGGGGAATGCGGAGTGGGGAATGTGGATTGGGAAATGTGCAGTGGGGAATGTGGAGTGGGGAATGTGGAGTGGGGAATGTGCAGTGGGAATGTGGATTGGGGAATGTGGAGTGGGGAATGTGGATTGGCGAATGTGGAGTAGGGCATGTGCAGTAGGGACTGTGGAGTGGGGAATGTGGATTGGGGAATGCGGAGTGGGGAATGTAGATTGGGGAATGTGGAGTTGCGAATGTGGAGTGGGGCATGTGCAGTAGGGAATGTGGAGTCGGGAATGTGGATTGGGGAATGTGCATTGGGGAATGTGGAGTGGGGAATGTGCAGTGGGGAATGTGGAGTGGGGAATGTGGAGTAGGGAATGTGCAGTGGGGAATGTGGCTTGGGGAATGTGGAGTGTGGAATTTGCAGTGGGGAATGTGGAGTGGGGAATGTGAAGTGGGGAATGTGGATTGCGGAATGTGCAGTAGGGAATGTGCAGTGGGGAATGTGGATTGGGGAATGTGGAGTGCGGAATGTGCAGTGGGGAATGTGCAGTGGGGAATGTGGATTGGGGAAAGTGGAGTGGGGAATGTGGATTGGGGAATGTCGATTGGGGAATGCGGAGTGGGGTATGTGGTGTGGGGAATGTGCAGAGCGGAATGTGCATTGGAGAATGTGGATTGGGGAATGTGGAGTGCCGAATGTGGAGTGGGGAATGTGGAGTGCGGAATTTGGATTGGGGAATGTTCAGTAGGGAATGCAGAGTGGGGAATGTGCAGTGGGGAATGTAGATTGGGGAATGTGGATTGGAGAATGTGGAGTGGGGAATGTGGAGTGGCGAATGTGGATTGGGGAATGTGGAGTAAAGAATGTGTATACGGGAATGTGGAGTAGGGAATCTGCAGGGGAGAATGTGGAGTGCGGAATGCGGAGTGGGGAATGTGGATTGGGGAATGTTCAATGGGGAATGCGGAGTGGGGATTGTGGATTGGGGAATGTTCAGTGGGGAATGCGGAGTAGGGAATGTGCAGTGGGGAATGTAGATTGGTGAATGTGCAGTGGGGAATGTGGAGTGCGCAATGCGGATTGGGGAATGTTCAGTGGATAATCCCGAGTGGGGAATGTGAAGTGGGGAATGTAGATTGGGGAAAGTGGAGTGGGGAATGTGTAGTGGGGAATGTGGAGTGGGGAATTTTGTAGTGGCGAATGTGGATTGGGGAATGTGGAGTAGGGAATGCGGATTGGGGAAAGTGGAGTGGGGAATGTGTAGTGGGGAATGTGGAGTGGGGAATGTCCAGGAGGGAATGTGCAGTGGGGAATGTGGCTTGGGGAATGTGGAGTGCGGAGTGCGCAGTGGGGAATGTGAATTGGGGAATGCGGAGTTGGGAATGTGGAGTGGGGAATGTGAAGTGGGAATGTGCAGTGCTGAATGTGGATTGGGGAACGTGCAGTGGGGAATGTGGATTGGGGAATATTCAGTGGGGAATGCGGAGTAGGGAATGTGCAATGGGGAATGTGGCGTGCGGAATGCGGATTGGGGAATGTTCAGTGGATAATGCCGAGTGGGGAATGTGCAGTGGGGAATCTGGATTGGGGAATGTTCAGTGGGGAATGCGGAATGGGGAATGTGCATTGGGGAATGTGGATTAGGGAATGTGGATTGGGGAATGTGG
This sequence comes from Mobula birostris, assembly GCF_030028105.1. NCBI lineage: Eukaryota > Metazoa > Chordata > Chondrichthyes > Myliobatiformes > Myliobatidae > Mobula > Mobula birostris. The sequence goes on from NW_027274444.1 coordinate 50,813, forward strand.
AGTGGGGAATGTGCAGTGGGGAAGGTGCAGTAGGGAATGTGGAGTGGGGAATATGGATTGGTAATGTGGAGTGGGGAATGTGGATTGGGGAATTTGCAATGTGGAATGTGGAGTAGGGAAAGTGGAGTAGGAAATGTGGAGTGGGGAATGTGCAGTGGGGAATGTGGATTGGGGAACGTGGAGTGGGGAATGTGGATTGGGGAATGTTGATTGGGGAATGCAGATTGGGGTATGTGGAGTGGGGAAAGTGAAGTGGGGAATGTGGAGTAGGGAATGTGCAGTGGGGAATGTGGATTGGAGAATGTAGAGTGGGGAATGTGGAGTGCCGAATGTGGAGTGGGGAATGTGGAGTGCGGAATTTGGATTGGGGAATGTGCAGTGGGGAACGTGGAGTGGGGAATGTGGAGTGGGGAATGTGGATTGGGGAATGTGCAGTGGGGAATGTGGAGTAGAGAATGTGCAGGGGAGAATGTGGAGTGCGGAATACGGAGTGGGGAATGCGGATTGGGGAATGTTCAGTGGGGAATGCGGAGTGGGGTATGTGGATTGGGGAATGTTTAGTGGGGAATGCGGAGTGGGGAATGTAGATTGGGGAAAGTGGATTGGAGAATGTGGAGTGGGGAATGTGAAGTGGGAATGTGCAGTGCTGAATGTGGATTGGGGAACGTGCAGTGGGGAATGTGGATTGGGGAATGTTCAATGGGGAATGCGGAGTGGGGAATGTGGATTGGGGAATGTTCAGTGGGGAATGCGGAGTAGGGAATGTGCCGTGGGGAATGTAGATTGGGGAATGTGCAGTGGGGAATGTGGAGTGCGCAATGCGGATTGGGGATTGTTCAGTGGATAATGCCGAGTGGGGAACGTGCAGTGGGGAATCTGGATTGGGGAAAGTGGAGTGGGGAATGTGGATTGGGACATGTGGATTGGGGAATGCGGAGTGGGGTATGTGGAGTGGGGAATGTGCAGTGGGGAATGTGTAGTAGGGAATGTGCAGAGGGGAATGTGGATTGGAGAATGTGTAGTGGGGAATGTGGAGTGCCGAATATGGAGTGGGGAATGTGGAGTGTGGAATTTGGATTGGGGAATGTTCAGTAGGGAATGCGGAGTGGGGAATCTGCATTGGGGAATGTGGAGTGGGGAATGTGGACTGGGGAATGTGGAGTGGGGAATGTGCAGTGGGGAATGTTGAGTGCGGAATGCGAAGTGGGGAATGTGGATTGGGGAATGTGGATTGGGGAATATGGAGTGGGGAATGTGAAGTGGGGAAGGTGCAGTAGGGTATGTGGAGTGGGGAATGTGGATTGGGGAATGTGGAGTGGGGAATGTGCAGTGGGGAATGTGGAGCTGGGAAAGTGGAGTGGGGAATGTGGATTGGAGAATGTGGAGTGGGGAATGTAGAGTCCGGAATTTGGATTGGGGAATGTTCAGTAGGGAATGCAGAGTGGGGAATGTGCAGTGGGGAATGTAGATTGGGGAATGTGGATTGGAGAATGTGGAGTGGGGAATGTGGAGTGGCGAATGTGGATGGGGGAATGTGGAGTAAAGAATGTGTATTGGGGAATGTGGAGTAGGGAATCTGCAGGGGAGAATGTGGAGTGCGGAATGCGGAGTGGGGAATGTGGATTGGGGAATGTTCAATGGGGAATGCGGAGTGGGGAATGTGGATTGGGGAATGTTCAGTGGGGAATGCGGAGTAGGGAATGTGCAGTGGGGAATGTAGATTGGGGAATGTGGAGTGCGGAATGCGGATTGGGGATTGTTCTGTGGATAATGCCGAGTGGGGAATGTGCAGTGGGGAATCTGGATTGGGGAAAGTGAAGTGGGGAATGTGGATTGGGACATGTGAATTCGGGAATGCGGAGTGGGGTATGTGGAGTGGGGAATGTGCAGTGGGGAATGTGTAGTAGGGAATGTGCAGAGGGGAATGTGGATTGGAGAATGTGTAGTGGGGAATGTGGAGTGCCGAATGTGGAGTGGGGAATGTGGAGTGCGGAATTTGGATTGGGGGATGTTCAGTAGGGAATGCGGAGTGGGGAATGTGCATTGGGGAATGTGGAGTGGGGAATGTGGACTGGGGAATGTAGAGTGGGGAATGTACAGTGGGGAATGTTGAGTGCGGTATGCGAAGTGGGGAATGTGGATTGGGGAATGTGGATTGGGGAATATGGAGTGGGGAATGTGGAGTGGGGAATGTGGATTGGGGAATGCGGAGTGGGGAATGTGGATTGGGAAATGTGCAGTGGGGAATGTGGAGTGGGGAATGTGGAGTGGGGAATGTGCAGTGGGAATGTGGATTGGGGAATGTGGAGTGGGGAATGTGGATTGGCGAATGTGGAGTAGGGCATGTGCAGTAGGGACTGTGGAGTGGGGAATGTGGATTGGGGAATGCGGAGTGGGGAATGTAGATTGGGGAATGTGGAGTTGCGAATGTGGAGTGGGGCATGTGCAGTAGGGAATGTGGAGTCGGGAATGTGGATTGGGGAATGTGCATTGGGGAATGTGGAGTGGGGAATGTGCAGTGGGGAATGTGGAGTGGGGAATGTGGAGTAGGGAATGTGCAGTGGGGAATGTGGCTTGGGGAATGTGGAGTGTGGAATTTGCAGTGGGGAATGTGGAGTGGGGAATGTGAAGTGGGGAATGTGGATTGCGGAATGTGCAGTAGGGAATGTGCAGTGGGGAATGTGGATTGGGGAATGTGGAGTGCGGAATGTGCAGTGGGGAATGTGCAGTGGGGAATGTGGATTGGGGAAAGTGGAGTGGGGAATGTGGATTGGGGAATGTCGATTGGGGAATGCGGAGTGGGGTATGTGGTGTGGGGAATGTGCAGAGCGGAATGTGCATTGGAGAATGTGGATTGGGGAATGTGGAGTGCCGAATGTGGAGTGGGGAATGTGGAGTGCGGAATTTGGATTGGGGAATGTTCAGTAGGGAATGCAGAGTGGGGAATGTGCAGTGGGGAATGTAGATTGGGGAATGTGGATTGGAGAATGTGGAGTGGGGAATGTGGAGTGGCGAATGTGGATTGGGGAATGTGGAGTAAAGAATGTGTATACGGGAATGTGGAGTAGGGAATCTGCAGGGGAGAATGTGGAGTGCGGAATGCGGAGTGGGGAATGTGGATTGGGGAATGTTCAATGGGGAATGCGGAGTGGGGATTGTGGATTGGGGAATGTTCAGTGGGGAATGCGGAGTAGGGAATGTGCAGTGGGGAATGTAGATTGGTGAATGTGCAGTGGGGAATGTGGAGTGCGCAATGCGGATTGGGGAATGTTCAGTGGATAATCCCGAGTGGGGAATGTGAAGTGGGGAATGTAGATTGGGGAAAGTGGAGTGGGGAATGTGTAGTGGGGAATGTGGAGTGGGGAATTTTGTAGTGGCGAATGTGGATTGGGGAATGTGGAGTAGGGAATGCGGATTGGGGAAAGTGGAGTGGGGAATGTGTAGTGGGGAATGTGGAGTGGGGAATGTCCAGGAGGGAATGTGCAGTGGGGAATGTGGCTTGGGGAATGTGGAGTGCGGAGTGCGCAGTGGGGAATGTGAATTGGGGAATGCGGAGTTGGGAATGTGGAGTGGGGAATGTGAAGTGGGAATGTGCAGTGCTGAATGTGGATTGGGGAACGTGCAGTGGGGAATGTGGATTGGGGAATATTCAGTGGGGAATGCGGAGTAGGGAATGTGCAATGGGGAATGTGGCGTGCGGAATGCGGATTGGGGAATGTTCAGTGGATAATGCCGAGTGGGGAATGTGCAGTGGGGAATCTGGATTGGGGAATGTTCAGTGGGGAATGCGGAATGGGGAATGTGCATTGGGGAATGTGGATTAGGGAATGTGGATTGGGGAATGTGGAGTGGGGAATGTGCAGTGGGGAAGGTGCAGTAGGGAATGTGGAGTGGGGAATATGGATTGGTAATGTGGAGTGGGGAATGTGGATTGGGGAATTTGCAATGTGGAATGTGGAGTAGGGAAAGTGGAGTAGGAAATGTGGAGTGGGGAATGTGCAGTGGGGAATGTGGATTGGGGAACGTGGAGTGGGGAATGTGGATTGGGGAATGTTGATTGGGGAATGCAGATTGGGGTATGTGGAGTGGGGAAAGTGAAGTGGGGAATGTGGAGTAGGGAATGTGCAGTGGGGAATGTGGATTGGAGAATGTAGAGTGGGGAATGTGGAGTGCCGAATGTGGAGTGGGGAATGTGGAGTGCGGAATTTGGATTGGGGAATGTGCAGTGGGGAACGTGGAGTGGGGAATGTGGAGTGGGGAATGTGGATTGGGGAATGTGCAGTGGGGAATGTGGAGTAGAGAATGTGCAGGGGAGAATGTGGAGTGCGGAATACGGAGTGGGGAATGCGGATTGGGGAATGTTCAGTGGGGAATGCGGAGTGGGGTATGTGGATTGGGGAATGTTTAGTGGGGAATGCGGAGTGGGGAATGTAGATTGGGGAAAGTGGATTGGAGAATGTGGAGTGGGGAATGTGAAGTGGGAATGTGCAGTGCTGAATGTGGATTGGGGAACGTGCAGTGGGGAATGTGGATTGGGGAATGTTCAATGGGGAATGCGGAGTGGGGAATGTGGATTGGGGAATGTTCAGTGGGGAATGCGGAGTAGGGAATGTGCAGTGGGGAATGTAGATTGGGGAATGTGGAGTGCGGAATGCGGATTGGGGATTGTTCTGTGGATAATGCCGAGTGGGGAATGTGCAGTGGGGAATCTGGATTGGGGAAAGTGGAGTGGGGAATGTGGATTGGAGAATGTGTAGTGGGGAATGTGCAGAGGGGAATGTGGATTGGAGAATGTGTAGTGGGGAATGTGGAGTGCCGAATGTGGAGTCGGGAATGTGGAGTGCGGAATTTGGATTGGGGGATGTTCAGTAGGGAATGCGGAGTGGGGAATGTGCATTGGGGAATGTGGAGTGGAGAATCTGGACTGGGGAATGTAGAGCGGGGAATGTACAGTGGGGAATGTTGAGTGCGGTATGCGAAGTGGGGAATGTGGATTGGGGAATGTGGATTGGGGAATATGGAGTGGGGAATGTGGATTGGGAAATGTGCAGTGGGGAATGTGGAGTGGGGAATGTGGATTGGGGAAAGTGGAGTGGAGAATGTGGAGTGGGGAATGTGGAGTGGGGAATGTGGATTGGGGAACGTGGAGTAGGGAATGTGCAGGTGAGAATGTGGAGTGCGGAATGCGGAGTGGGGAATGTGGATTGGGGAAATTTCAGTGGGGAATGCGGAGTGGGGAATGTAAATTGGGGAATGTGGATTGGGGAATGTGGAGTGGATAATGTGCAGTCGGAATGTTCATTGGGGACTGTGGAGTGGGGAATGCGGAGTGGGGAATGTGGATTGCGGAATGTGGAGTGGGGAATATGGACTGGGGAATGTGCAGTGGGGAATGCGGAGTGGGGAATGTGGATTGGGGAATGTGGAGTGGGGAATGTGCAGTGGGGAATGTGGAGTGGGGAATGTGGAGTAGGGAATGTGGATTGGGGAATGTGGAGTGGGGAATGTGAAGTGGGGAAGGTGCAGTAGGGAATGTGAAGTGGGGAATGTGCAGTGGGGAATGTGGATTGGGGAATGTGGAGTGGGGAATGTGTAGTGGCGAATGTGGATTGGAGAATGTGGAGTAAAGAATTTGTATTGGGGAATGTGGAGTAGGGAATCTCCAGGGGAGAATGTGGAGTGCGGAATGCGGAGTGGGAATGAGGATTGGGGAATGTTCAATGGGGAATGCGGAGTGGGGAATGTGGATTGGGGAATGTTCAGTGGGGAATGCGGAGTAGGGAATGTGCGTGGGGAATGTAGATTGGGGAATGTGCAGTGGGGAATGTGGAGTGCGGAATGCGGATTGGGGATTGTTCAGTGGATAATGCCGAGTGGGGAACGTGCAGTGGGGAATCTGGATTGGGGAAAGTGGAGTGGGGAATGTTGTTTGGGACATGTGGATTGGGGAATGCGGAGTGGGGTATGTGGAGTGGGGAATGTGCAGTGGGGAATGTGTAGTAGGGAATGTGCAGAGGGGAATGTGGATTGGAGAATGTGTAGTGGGGAATGTGGAGTGCCGAATATGGAGTGGGGAATGTGGAGTGTGGAATTTGGATTGGGGAATGTTCAGTAGGGAATGCGGAGTGGGGAATCTGCATTGGGGAACGTGCAGTGGGGAATGTGGATTGGGGAATGTTCAATGGGGAATGCGGAGTGGGGAATGTGGATTGGGGAATGTTCAGTGGGGAATGCGGAGTAGGGAATGTGCAGTGGGGAATGTAGATTGGGGAATGTGGAGTGCGGAATGCGGATTGGGGATTGTTCTGTGGATAATGCCGAGTGGGGAATGTGCAGTGGGGAATCTGGATTGGGGAAAGTGGAGTGGGGAATGTGGATTGGAGAATGTGTAGTGGGGAATGTGCAGAGGGGAATGTGGATTGGAGAATGTGTAGTGGGGAATGTGGAGTGCCGAATGTGGAGTCGGGAATGTGGAGTGCGGAATTTGGATTGGGGGATGTTCAGTAGGGAATGCGGAGTGGGGAATGTGCATTGGGGAATGTGGAGTGGGGAATGTGGACTGGGGAATGTAGAGTGGGGAATGTACAGTGGGGAATGTTGAGTGCGGTATGCGAAGTGGGAATGTGGATTGGGAATGTGGATTGGGGAATATGGAGTGGGGAATGTGGATTGGGAAATGTGCAGTGGGGAATGTGGAGTGGGGAATGTGGATTGGGGAAAGTGGAGTGGAGAATGTGGAGTGGGGAATGTGGAGTGGGGAATGTGGATTGGGGAACGTGGAGTAGGGAATGTGCAGGTGAGAATGTGGAGTGCGGAATGCGGAGTGGGGAATGTGGATTGGGGAAATTTCAGTGGGGAATGCGGAGTGGGGAATGTAAATTGGGGAATGTGGATTGGGGAATGTGGAGTGGATAATGTGCAGTCGGGAATGTTCATTGGGGACTGTGGAGTGGGGAATGCGGAGTGGGGAATGTGGATTGCGGAATGTGGTGTGGGGAATATGGACTGGGGAATGTGCAGTGGGGAATGCGGAGTGGGGAATGTGGATTGGGGAATGTGGAGTGGGGAATGTGCAGTGGGGAATGTGGAGTGGGGAATGTGGAGTAGGGAATGTGGATTGGGGAATGTGGAGTGGGGAATGTGAAGTGGGGAAGGTGCAGTAGGGAATGTGAAGTGGGGAATGTGCAGTGGGGAATGTGGATTGGGGAATGTGGAGTGGGGAATGTGTAGTGGCGAATGTGGATTGGAGAATGTGGAGTAAAGAATTTGTATTGGGGAATGTGGAGTAGGGAATCTCCAGGGGAGAATGTGGAGTGCGGAATGCGGAGTGGGGAATGAGGATTGGGGAATGTTCAATGGGGAATGCGGAGTGGGGAATGTGGATTGGGGAATGTTCAGTGGGGAATGCGGAGTAGGGAATGTGCCGTGGGAATGTAGATTGGGGAATGTGCAGTGGGGAATGTGGAGTGCGGAATGCGGATTGGGGATTGTTCAGTGGATAATGCCGAGTGGGGAACGTGCAGTGGGGAATCTGGATTGGGGAAAGTGGAGTGGGGAATGTGGATTGGGACATGTGGATTGGGGAATGCGGAGTGGGGTATGTGGATTGGGGAACGTGGAGTAGGGAATGTGCAGGTGAGAATGTGGAGTGCGGAATGCGGAGTGGGGAATGTGGATTGGGGAAATTTCAGTGGGGAATGCGGAGTGGGGAATGTAAATTGGGGAATGTGGATTGGGGAATGTGGAGTGGATAATGTGCAGTCGGGAATGTTCATTGGGGACTGTGGAGTGGGGAATGCGGAGTGGGGAATGTGGATTGCGGAATGTGGAGTGGGGAATATGGACTGGGGAATGTGCAGTGGGGAATGCGGAGTGGGGAATGTGGATTGGGAATGTGGAGTGGGGAATGTGCAGTGGGGAATGTGGAGTGGGGAATGTGGAGTAGGGAATGTGGATTGGGGAATGTGGAGTGGGGAATGTGAAGTGGGGAAGGTGCAGTAGGGAATGTGAAGTGGGGAATGTGCAGTGGGGAATGTGGATTGGGGAATGTGGAGTGGGGAATGTGTAGTGGCGAATGTGGATTGGAGAATGTGGAGTAAAGAATTTGTATTGGGGAATGTGGAGTAGGGAATCTCCAGGGGAGAATGTGGAGTGCGGAATGCGGAGTGGGGAATGAGGATTGGGGAATGTTCAATGGGGAATGCGGAGTGGGGAATGTGGATTGGGGAATGTTCAGTGGGGAATGCGGAGTAGGGAATGTGCCGTGGGGAATGTAGATTGGGGAATGTGCAGTGGGGAATGTGGAGTGCGGAATGCGGATTGGGGATTGTTCAGTGGATAATGCCGAGTGGGGAACGTGCAGTGGGGAATCTGGATTGGGGAAAGTGGAGTGGGGAATGTTGTTTGGGACATGTGGATTGGGGAATGCGGAGTGGGGTATGTGGAGTGGGGAATGTGCAGTGGGGAATGTGTAGTAGGGAATGTGCAGAGGGGAATGTGGATTGGAGAATGTGTAGTGGGGAATGTGGAGTGCCGAATATGGAGTGGGGAATGTGGAGTGTGGAATTTGGATTGGGGAATGTTCAGTAGGGAATGCGGAGTGGGGAATCTGCATTGGGGAACGTGCAGTGGGGAATGTGGATTGGGGAATGTTCAATGGGGAATGCGGAGTGGGGAATGTGGATTGGGGAATGTTCAGTGGGGAATGCGGAGTAGGGAATGTGCAGTGGGGAATGTAGATTGGGGAATGTGGAGTGCGGAATGCGGATTGGGGATTGTTCTGTGGATAATGCCGAGTGGGGAATGTGCAGTGGGGAATCTGGATTGGGAAAGTGGAGTGGGGAATGTGGATTGGAGAATGTGTAGTGGGGAATGTGCAGAGGGGAATGTGGATTGGAGAATGTGTAGTGGGGAATGTGGAGTGCCGAATGTGGAGTCGGGAATGTGGAGTGCGGAATTTGGATTGGGGGATGTTCAGTAGGGAATGCGGAGTGGGGAATGTGCATTGGGGAATGTGGAGTGGGGAATGTGGACTGGGGAATGTAGAGTGGGGAATGTACAGTGGGGAATGTTGAGTGCGGTATGCGAAGTGGGGAATGTGGATTGGGGAATGTGGATTGGGGAATATGGAGTGGGGAATGTGGATTGGGAAATGTGCAGTGGGGAATGTGGAGTGGGGAATGTGGATTGGGGAAAGTGGAGGGAGTGGGGAATGTGGAGTGGGGAATGTGGATTGGGGAACGTGGAGTAGGGAATGTGCAGGTGAGAATGTGGAGTGCGGAATGCGGAGTGGGGAATGTGGATTGGGGAAATTTCAGTGGGGAATGCGGAGTGGGGAATGTAAATTGGGGAATGTGGATTGGGGAATGTGGAGTGGATAATGTGCAGTCGGGAATGTTCATTGGGGACTGTGGAGTGGGGAATGCGGAGTGGGGAATGTGGATTGCGGAATGTGGTGTGGGGAATATGGACTGGGGAATGTGCAGTGGGGAATGCGGAGTGGGGAATGTGGATTGGGGAATGTGGAGTGGGGAATGTGCAGTGGGGAATGTGGAGTGGGGAATGTGGAGTAGGGAATGTGGATTGGGGAATGTGGAGTGGGGAATGTGAAGTGGGGAAGGTGCAGTAGGGAATGTGAAGTGGGGAATGTGCAGTGGGGAATGTGGATTGGGGAATGTGGAGTGGGGAATGTGTAGTGGCGAATGTGGATTGGAGAATGTGGAGTAAAGAATTTGTATTGGGGAATGTGGAGTAGGGAATCTCCAGGGGAGAATGTGGAGTGCGGAATGCGGAGTGGGGAATGAGGATTGGGGAATGTTCAATGGGGAATGCGGAGTGGGGAATGTGGATTGGGGAATGTTCAGTGGGGAATGCGGAGTAGGGAATGTGCCGTGGGGAATGTAGATTGGGGAATGTGCAGTGGGGAATGTGGAGTGCGGAATGCGGATTGGGGATTGTTCAGTGGATAATGCCGAGTGGGGAACGTGCAGTGGGGAATCTGGATTGGGGAAAGTGGAGTGGGGAATGTGGATTGGGACATGTGGATTGGGGAATGCGGAGTGGGGTATGTGGAGTGGGGAATGTGCAGTGGGGAATGTGTAGTAGGGAATGTGCAGAGGGGAATGTGGATTGGAGAATGTGTAGTGGGGAATGTGGAGTGCCGAATATGGAGTGGGGAATGTGGAGTGTGGAATTTGGATTGGGGAATGTTCAGTAGGGAATGCGGAGTGGGGAATCTGCATTGGGGAATGTGGAGTGGGGAATGTGGACTGGGGAATGTGGAGTGGGGAATGTGCAGTGGGGAATGTTGAGTGCGGAATGCGAAGTGGGGAATGTGGATTGGGGAATATGGATTGGGGAATATGGAGTGGGGAATGTAAAGTGGGGAAGGTGCAGTAGGGTATGTGGAGTGGGGAATGTGGATTGGGGAATGTGGAGTGGGGAATGTGCAGTGGGGAATGTGGAGCTGGGAAAGTGGAGTGGGGAATGTGGATTGGAGAATGTGGAGTGGGGAATGTAGAGTCCGGAATTTGGATTGGGGAATGTTCAGTAGGGAATGCAGAGTGGGGAATGTGCAGTGGGGAATGTAGATTGGGGAATGTGGATTGGAGAATGTGGAGTGGGGAATGTGGAGTGGCGAATGTGGATGGGGGAATGTGGAGTAAAGAATGTGTATTGGGGAATGTGGAGTAGGGAATCTGCAGGGGAGAATGTGGAGTGCGGAATGCGGGGGGGAGTGGGGAATGTGGATTGGGGAATGTTCAATGGGGAATGCGGAGTGGGGAATGTGGATTGGGGAATGTTCAGTGGGGAATGCGGAGTAGGGAATGTGCAGTGGGGAATGTAGATTGGGGAATGTGGAGTGCGGAATGCGGATTGGGGATTGTTCTGTGGATAATGCCGAGTGGGGAATGTGCAATGGGGAATCTGGATTGGGGAAAGTGGAGTGGGGAATGTGGATTGGGACATGTGAATTCGGGAATGCGGAGTGGGGTATGTGGAGTGGGGAATGTGCAGTGGGGAATGTGTAGTAGGGAATGTGCAGAGGGGAATGTGGATTGGAGAATGTGTAGTGGGGAATGTGGAGTGCCGAATGTGGAGTGGGGAATGTGGAGTGCGGAATTTGGATTGGGGGATGTTCAGTAGGGAATGCGGAGTGGGGAATGTGCATTGGGGAATGTGGAGTGGGGAATGTGGACTGGGGAATGTAGAGTGGGGAATGTACAGTGGGGAATGTTGAGTGCGGTATGCGAAGTGGGGAATGTGGATTGGGGAATGTGGATTGGGGAATATGGAGTGAGGAATGTGGAGTGGGGAATGTGGATTGGGGAATGCGGAGTGGGGAATGTGGATTGGGAAATGTGCAGTGGGGAATGTGGAGTGGGGAATGTGGAGTGGGGAATGTGCAGTGGGAATGTGGATTGGGGAATGTGGAGTGGGGAATGTGGATTGGCGAATGTGGAGTAGGGCATGTGCAGTAGGGACTGTGGAGTGGGGAATGTGGATTGGGGAATGCGGAGTGGGGAATGTAGATTGGGGAATGTGGAGTTGCGAATGTGGAGTGGGGCATGTGCAGTAGGGAATGTGGAGTCGGGAATGTGGATTGGGGAATGTGCATTGGGGAATGTGGAGTGGGGAATGTGCAGTGGGGAATGTGGATTGGGGAATGTTCCGTGGAGAATGCGGAGTGGGGAATGTGCAGTGGGGAATGTCGATAGGGGAATGTGGATTGGGGAATGTGGAGTGGGGAATGTGAAGTGGAGAAGGTGCAGTAGGGAATGTGGAGTGGGGAATGTGCAGTGGGGAATGTGGAGTGGGGAATGTGGAGTAGGGAATGTGCAGTGGGGAATGTGGATTGGGGAATGTGGAGTGTGGAATTTGCAGTGGGGAATGTGGAGTGGGGAATGTGAAGTGGGGAATGTGGATTGCGGAATGTGCAGTAGGGAATGTGCAGTGGGGAATGTGGATTGGGGAATGTGGAGTGCGGAATGTGCAGTGGGGAATGTGCAGTGGGGAATGTGGATTGGGGAAAGTGGAGTGGGGAATGTGGATTGGGGAATGTCGATTGGGGAATGCGGAGTGGGGTATGTGGTGTGGGGAATGTGCAGAGCGGAATGTGCATTGGAGAATGTGGATTGGGGAATGTGGAGTGCCGAATGTGGAGTGGGGAATGTGGAGTGCGGAATTTGGATTGGGGAATGTTCAGTAGGGAATGCAGAGTGGGGAATGTGCAGTGGGGAATGTAGATTGGGGAATGTGGATTGGAGAATGTGGAGTGGGGAATGTGGAGTGGCGAATGTGGATTGGGGAATGTGGAGTAAAGAATGTGTATACGGGAATGTGGAGTAGGGAATCTGCAGGGGAGAATGTGGAGTGCGGAATGCGGAGTGGGGAATGTGGATTGGGGAATGTTCAATGGGGAATGCGGAGTGGGGATTGTGGATTGGGGAATGTTCAGTGGGGAATGCGGAGTAGGGAATGTGCAGTGGGAATGTAGATTGGTGAATGTGCAGTGGGGAATGTGGAGTGCGCAATGCGGATTGGGGAATGTTCAGTGGATAATCCCGAGTGGGGAATGTGAAGTGGGGAATGTAGATTGGGGAATGTGGATTGGAGAATGTGGAGTGGGGAATTTTGTAGTGGCGAATGTGGATTGGGGAATGTGGAGTAGGGAATGCGGATTGGGGAAAGTGGAGTGGGGAATGTGTAGTGGGGAATGTGGAGTGGGGAATGTCCAGGAGGGAATGTGCAGTGGGGAATGTGGCTTGGGGAATGTGGAGTGCGGAATGCGCAGTGGGGAATGTGAATTGGGGAATGCGGAGTTGGGAATGTGGAGTGGGGAATGTGAAGTGGGAATGTGCAGTGCTGAATGTGGATTGGGGAACGTGCAGTGGGGAATGTGGATTGGGGAATATTCAGTGGGGAATGCGGAGTAGGGAATGTGCAATGGGGAATGTGGCGTGCGGAATGCGGATTGGGGAATGTTCAGTGGATAATGCCGAGTGGGGAATGTGCAGTGGGGAATCTGGATTGGGGAATGTTCAGTGGGGAATGCGGAATGGGGAATGTGCATTGGGGAATGTGGATTAGGGAATGTGGATTGGGGAATGTGGAGTGGGGAATGTGCAGTGGGGAAGGTGCAGTAGGGAATGTGGAGTGGGGAATATGGATTGGTAATGTGCAGTGGGGAATGTGGATTGGGGAACGTGGAGTGGGGAATGTGGATTGGGGAATGTTGATTGGGGAATGCAGATTGGGGTATGTGGAGTGGGGAAAGTGAAGTGGGGAATGTGGAGTAGGGAATGTGCAGTGGGGAATGTGGATTGGAGAATGTAGAGTGGGGAATGTGGAGTGCCGAATGTGGAGTGGGGAATGTGGAGTGCGGAATTTGGATTGGGGAATGTGCAGTGGGGAACGTGGAGTGGGGAATGTGGAGTGGGGAATGTGGATTGGGGAATGTGCAGTGGGGAATGTGGAGTAGAGAATGTGCAGGGGAGAATGTGGAGTGCGGAATACGGAGTGGGGAATGCGGATTGGGGAATGTTCAGTGGGGAATGCGGAGTGGGGTATGTGGATTGGGGAATGTTTAGTGGGGAATGCGGAGTGGGGAATGTAGATTGGGGAAAGTGGATTGGAGAATGTGGAGTGGGGAATGTGAAGTGGGAATGTGCAGTGCTGAATGTGGATTGGGGAACGTGCAGTGGGGAATGTGGATTGGGGAATATTCAGTGGGGAATGCGGAGTAGGGAATGTGCAATGGGGAATGTGGCGTGCGGAATGCGGATTGGGGAATGTTCAGTGGATAATGCCGAGTGGGGAATGTGCAGTGGGGAATCTGGATTGGGGAATGTTCAGTGGGGAATGCGGAATGGGGAATGTGCATTGGGCAATGTGGATTAGGGAATGTGGATTGGGGAATGTGGAGTGGGGAATGTGCAGTGGGGAAGGTGCAGTAGGGAATGTGGAGTGGGGAATATGGATTGGTAATGTGGAGTGGGGAATGTGGATTGGGGAATTTGCAATGTGGAATGTGGAGTAGGGAAAGTGGAGTAGGAAATGTGGAGTGGGGAATGTGCAGTGGGGAATGTGGATTGGGGAACGTGGAGTGGGGAATGTGGATTGGGGAATGTTGATTGGGGAATGCAGATTGGGGTATGTGGAGTGGGGAAAGTGCAGTGGGGAACGTGGAGTAGGGAATGTGCAGTGGGGAATGTGGATTGGAGAATGTAGAGTGGGGAATGTGGAGTGCCGAACGTGGAGTGGGGAATGTGGAGTGCGGAATTTGGGCGGAATTTGGATTGGGGAATGTGCAGTGGGAACGTGGAGTGGGGAATGTGGAGTGGGGAATGTGGATTGGGGAATGTGCAGTGGGGAATGTAGGAGTAGAGAATGTGCAGGGGAGAATGTGGAGTGCGGAATACGGAGTGGGGAATGCGGATTGGGGAATGTTCAGTGGGGAATGCGGAGTGGGGTATGTGGATTGGGGAATGTTTAGTGGGGAATGCGGAGTGGGGAATGTAGATTGGGGAAAGTGGATTGGAGAATGTGGAGTGGGGAATGTGGAGTGGGGAATGTGGATTGGGGAATGTGGAGTAGGGAATGTGCAGGGGAGAATGTGGAGTGCGGAATACGGAGTAGGGAATGTGGATGGGAAATTTCAGTGCGGAATGTGGAGTGGGGAATGTAGATTGGGGATTGTGGATTGGGGAATGTGGAGTAGAGAATGTGCAGTGGGGAATGTGGATTGGGGACTGTTGAGTGGGGAATGTGAATTGCGGAATGCGGAGTGGGGAATGTGGATTGGGGAATGTGCAGTGGGAATGCGGAGTGGGGAATGTGGATTGAGGAATGCGCAGTGGGGAATGAGGAGTTCGGAATGTGGTTGGAAATGTGGGTGCGGAATGTGCAGTGGGGAATGTGCAGTGGGGAATGTTGAGTGCGGTATGCGAAGTGGGAATGTGGATTGGGGAATGTGGATTGGGGAATATGGAGTGGGAATGTGGAGTGGGAATGTGGATTGGGGAATGCGGAATGGGGAATGTGGATTGGGGAATGTGCAGTGGGAATGTGGAGTAGGGAATGTGCAGTGGGAATGTGGATTGGGGAATGTGGAGTGGGGAATGTAGATTGGCGATGTGGAGTAGGGCATGTGCAGTAGGGAATCTGGAGTGGGAATGTGGATTGGGGAATGTGCATTGGGGAATGTGGAGTGGGGAATGTGCAGTAGGGAATGTTGAGTGCGGTATGCGAAGTGGGGAATGTGGATTGGGGAATGTGGATTGGGGAATGCGGAGTGGGGAATGTGGAGTGGCGAATGTGGATTGGGGAATGTGGAGTAAAGAATGTGTATACGGGAATGTGGAGTAGGGAATCTGCAGGGGAGAATGTGGAGTGCGGAATGCGGAGTGGGGAATGTGGATTGGGGAATGTTCAATGGGGAATGCGGAGTGGGGATTGTGGATTGGGGAATGTTCAGTGGGAATGCGGAGTAGGGAATGTGCAGTGGGGAATGTAGATTGGTGAATGTGCAGTGGGGAATGTGGAGTGCGCAATGCGGATTGGGGAATGTTCAGTGGATAATCCCGAGTGGGGAATGTGAAGTGGGGAATGTAGATTGGGGAATGTGGATTGGAGAATGTGGAGTGGGGAATTTTGTAGTGGCGAATGTGGATTGGGGAATGTGGAGTAGGGAATGCGGATTGGGAAAGTGGAGTGGGGAATGTGTAGTGGGGAATGTGGAGTGGGGAATGTCCAGGAGGGAATGTGCAGTGGGGAATGTGGCTTGGGGAATGTGGAGTGCGGAATGCGCAGTGGGGAATGTGAATTGGGGAATGCGGAGTTGGGAATGTGGAGTGGGGAATGTGAAGTGGGAATGTGCAGTGCTGAATGTGGATTGGGGAACGTGCAGTGGGGAATGTGGATTGGGGAATATTCAGTGGGGAATGCGGAGTAGGGAATGTGCAATGGGGAATGTGGCGTGCGGAATGCGGATTGGGGAATGTTCAGTGGATAATGCCGAGTGGGGAATGTGCAGTGGGGAATCTGGATTGGGGAATGTTCAGTGGGGAATGCGGAATGGGGAATGTGCATTGGGGAATGTGGATTAGGGAATGTGGATTGGGGAATGTGGAGTGGGGAATGTGCAGTGGGGAAGGTGCAGTAGGGAATGTGGAGTGGGGAATATGGATTGGTAATGTGCAGTGGGGAATGTGGATTGGGGAACGTGGAGTGGGGAATGTGGATTGGGGAATGTTGATTGGGGAATGCAGATTGGGGTATGTGGAGTGGGGAAAGTGAAGTGGGGAATGTGGAGTAGGGAATGTGCAGTGGGGAATGTGGATTGGAGAATGTAGAGTGGGGAATGTGGAGTGCCGAATGTGGAGTGGGGAATGTGGAGTGCGGAATTTGGATTGGGGAATGTGCAGTGGGGAACGTGGAGTGGGGAATGTGGAGTGGGGAATGTGGATTGGGGAATGTGCAGTGGGGAATGTGGAGTAGAGAATGTGCAGGGGAGAATGTGGAGTGCGGAATACGGAGTGGGGAATGCGGATTGGGGAATGTTCAGTGGGGAATGCGGAGTGGGGTATGTGGATTGGGGAATGTTTAGTGGGGAATGCGGAGTGGGGAATGTAGATTGGGGAAAGTGGATTGGAGAATGTGGAGTGGGGAATGTGAAGTGGGAATGTGCAGTGCTGAATGTGGATTGGGGAACGTGCAGTGGGGAATGTGGATTGGGGAATATTCAGTGGGGAATGCGGAGTAGGGAATGTGCAATGGGGATGTGGCGTGCGGAATGCGGATTGGGGAATGTTCAGTGGATAATGCCGAGTGGGGAATGTGCAGTGGGGAATCTGGATTGGGGAATGTTCAGTGGGGGAATGCGGAATGGGGAATGTGCATTGGGCAATGTGGATTAGGGAATGTGGATTGGGGAATGTGGAGTGGGGAATGTGCAGTGGGGAAGGTGCAGTAGGGAATGTGGAGTGGGGAATATGGATTGGTAATGTGGAGTGGGGAATGTGGATTGGGGAATTTGCAATGTGGAATGTGGAGTAGGGAAAGTGGAGTAGGAAATGTGGAGTGGGGAATGTGCAGTGGGGAATGTGGATTGGGGAACGTGGAGTGGGGAATGTGGATTGGGGAATGTTGATTGGGGAATGCAGATTGGGGTATGTGGAGTGGGGAAAGTGCAGTGGGGAACGTGGAGTAGGGAATGTGCAGTGGGGAATGTGGATTGGAGAATGTAGAGTGGGGAATGTGGAGTGCCGAACGTGGAGTGGGGAATGTGGAGTGCGGAATTTGGATTGGGGAATGTGCAGTGGGGAACGTGGAGTGGGGAATGTGGAGTGGGGAATGTGGATTGGGGAATGTGCAGTGGGGAATGTGGAGTAGAGAATGTGCAGGGAGAATGTGGAGTGCGGAATACGGAGTGGGGAATGCGGATTGGGGAATGTTCAGTGGGGAATGCGGAGTGGGGTATGTGGATTGGGGAATGTTTAGTGGGGAATGCGGAGTGGGGAATGTAGATTGGGGAAAGTGGATTGGAGAATGTGGAGTGGGGAATGTAGAGTGGGGAATGTGGATTGGGGAATGTGGAGTAGGGAATGTGCAGGGGAGAATGTGGAGTGCGGAATACGGAGTAGGGAATGTGGATTGGGGAAATTTCAGTGCGGAATGTGGAGTGGGGAATGTAGATTGGGGATTGTGGATTGGGGAATGTGGAGTAGAGAATGTGCAGTGGGGAATGTGGATTGGGGACTGTTGAGTGGGGAATGTGAATTGCGGAATGCGGAGTGGGGAATGTGGATTGGGGAATGTGCAGTGGGGAATGCGGAGTGGGGAATGTGGATTGAGGAATGCGCAGTGGGGAATGAGGAGTTCGGAATGTGGTTGGGAAATGTGGGTGCGGAATGTGCAGTGGGGAATGTGCAGTGGGGAATGTTGAGTGCGGTATGCGAAGTGGGGAATGTGGATTGGGGAATGTGGATTGGGGAATATGGAGTGGGGAATGTGGAGTGGGGAATGTGGATTGGGGAATGCGGAATGGGGAATGTGGATTGGGGAATGTGCAGTGGGGAATGTGGAGTAGGGAATGTGCAGTGGGAATGTGGATTGGGGAATGTGGAGTGGGGAATGTAGATTGGCGAATGTGGAGTAGGGCATGTGCAGTAGGGAATCTGGAGTGGGGAATGTGGATTGGGGAATGTGCATTGGGGAATGTGGAGTGGGGAATGTGCAGTAGGGAATGTTGAGTGCGGTATGCGAAGTGGGGAATGTGGATTGGGGAATGTGGATTGGGGAATGCGGAGTGGGGAATGTGGATTGGGGAATGTGCAGTGGGGAATGTGGAGTAGGGAATGTGCAGTGGGAATGTGGATTGGGGAATGTGGAGTGGGGAATGTGGATTGGCGAATGTGGAGTAGGGCATGTGCAGTAGGGAATGTGGAGTGGGGAATGTGGATTGGGGAATGTGCATTGGGGAATGTGGAGTGGGGAATCTGCAGTGGGGAATGTGGATTGGGGAATGTTCAGTGGGGAATGCGGAGTGGGGAATGTGCAGTGGAGAATGTCGATAGGGGAATGTGGATTGGGGAATGTGGAGTGGGGAATGTGAAGTGGGAAGGTGCAGTAGGGAATGTGGAATGGGGAATGTGCAGTGGGGAATGTGGAGTGGGGAATGTGGAGTAGGGAATGTGCAGTGGGGAATGTGGATTGGGGAATGTGGAGTGGGGAATGTGCAGTGGGGAATGTGCGGTGGGGAATGTTGAGTGCGGTATGCGAAGTGGGGAATGTGGATTGGGGAATGTGGATTGGGGAATATGGAGTGGGGAATGTGGAGTGGGGAATGTGGATTGGGGAATGCGGAGTGGGGAATGTGGATTGGGGAATGTGCAGTGGGGAATGTGGAGTAGGGAATGTGCAGTGGGAATGTGGATTGGGGAATGTGGAGTGGGGAATGTAGATTGGCGAATGTGGAGTGGGGCATGTGCAGTAGGGAATGTGGAGTGGGGAATGTGGATTGGGGAATGTGCATTGGGGAATGTGGAGTGGGGAATGTGCAGTGGGGAATGTGGATTGGGGAATGTTCAGTGGGGAATGCGGAGTGGGGAATGTGCAGTGGGGAATGTCGATAGGGGAATGTAGATTGGGGAATGTGGAGTGGGGAATGTGAAGTGGGGAAGGTGCAGTAGGGAATGTGGAGTGGGGAATGTGCAGTGGGGAATGTGGAGTAGGGAATGTGGAGTAGGGAATGTGCAGTGGGGAATGCGGATTGGGGAATGTGGAGTGGGGAATGTGCAGTGGAGAATGTGGAGTGGGGAATGTGAAGTGGGGAATGTGGATTGCGGAATGTGCAGTAGGGAATGTGCAGTTGGGAATGTGGATTGGGGAATGTGGAGTGGGGAATGTGCAGTGGGGAATGTGCAGTGGGAATGTGGATTGGGGAATGCGGAATGGGGTATGTGGAGTGGGGAATGTGCAGTGGGGAATGTGGAGTAGGGAATGTGCAGAGCGGAATGTGGATTGGAGAATGTGGAGTGGGGAATGTGGAGTGCCGAATGTGGAGTGGGGAATGTGGAGTGCGGAATTTGGATTGGGAAATATTCAGTAGGGAATGCAGAGTGGGGAATGTGCAGTGGGGAATGTAGATTGGGGAATGTGGATTGGAGAATGTTGAGAGGGGAATGTGGAGTGGCGAATGTGGATTGGGGAATGTGGACTAAAGAATGTGTATTGGGGAATGTGGAGTAGGCAATCTGCAGGGGAGAATGTGGAGTGCGGAATGCGGAGTGGGGAATGTGGTTTGGGGAATGTTCAATGGGGAATGCGGAGTGGGGAATGTGGATTGGGGAATGTTCAGTGGGGAATGCGGAGTAGGGAAAGTGCAGTGGGGAATGTAGATTCGGGAATGTGCAGTGGAGAATGTGGAGTGCGGAATGCGGATTGGGGAATGTTCAGTGGATAATGCCGAGTGGGGAATGTGCAGTGTGGAATCTGGATTGGGGAAAGTGGAGTGGGGAATGTGGATTGCAGCATGTGGATTGGGGAATGCGGAGTGGGGTATGTGGAGTGGGGAATGTGCAGTGGGGAATGTAGATTGGGGAATGTAGATTGGGGAATGTGGAGTTGCGAATGTGGAGTGGGGCATGTGCAGTGGGGAATGTGGAGTCGGGAATGTGGATTGGGGAAGGTGCATTGGGGAATGTGGAGTGGGGAATGTGCAGTGGGGAATGTGGAGGGGAATGTGGATTGGGGAATGTGCAGTGGGGAATGTCGATAGGGGAATGTGGATTGTGGAATGTGGAGTGGGGAATGTGAAGTGGGGAAGGTGCAGTAGGGAATGTGGAGTGGGAATATGCAGTGGGGAATGTGGAGTGGGGAATGTGGAGTAGGAATGTGCAGTGGGGAATGTGGATTGGGAATGTGCAGTGGAGAATGTGCAGTGGGGATTGTGGAGTGGGGAATGTGGAGTGGGGAATGTGCAGTGGGGAATGTTCAATGAGGAATGCGGAGTGGGGAATGTGGATTGGGGAATGTTCAGTGGTGAATGCGGAGTAGGGAATGTGCAGTGGGGAATGTAGAATGGGGAATGTGCAGTGGGGAATGTGGAGTGCGGAATGCGGATTGGGGAATGTTCAGTGCATAATTCCGAGTGGGGAATGTGCAGTGGGGAATTGGGGAAAGTGGAGTGGGGAATGTGGATTGGGGCCTATGGATTGGGGAATGCGGAGTGGGGTATGTGGAGTGTGGAATGTGCAGTGGGGAATGTGAAGTAGGAATGTGCAGAGGGGAAGGTGGATTGGAGAATGTGTAGTGCGGAATGTGAGTGCCGAATGTGGAGTGGGGAATGTGGAGTGCGGAATTTGGAATGGGGAATGTTCAGTGGGGAATGCAGAGTGGGGAATGTGCTGTGGGGAATGTAGATTGGGGAATGTGGATTGGAGAATGTGGAGTGGGGAATGTGGAGTGGCGAATGTGGATTGGGGAATCTGGAGTAGGGAATGTGGATTGGGGAATGTGGAGTAGGGAATGTGCAGGGGAGAATGTGGAGTGCGGAATGCGGAGTGGGGAATGTGGATTGGGAATGTTCAGTGGGGAATGCGGAGAAGGGAATGTGGATTGGGGAATGTTCAGTGGGGAATGCGGAGTAGGGAATGTACAGTCTGGAATGTAGATTGGGGAATGTGCAGTGGGGAATGTGGATTGGGGAAAGTTCAATGGGGAATGCGGAGTGGGAATGTGCAGTGGGGAATGTCGATAGGGGAATGTGGATTGGGGAATGTGGAGTGGGGAATGTGGATTGGGAATGCGGAGTGGGGAATGTGGATTGGGGAATGTGCAGTGGGGAATGTGGAGTAGGGAATGTGCAGTGGGAATGTGGATCGGGGAATGTGGAGTGGGGAATGTAGATTGGCGAATGTGGAGTAGGGCATGTGCAGTAGGGAATGTGGAGTGGGGAATGTGGATTGGGAATGTGCATTGGGGAATGTGGAGTGGGGAATGTGCAGTGGGGAATGTTGAGTGCGGTATGCGAAGTGGGGAATGTGGATTGGGGAATGTGGATTGGGGAATGCGGAGTGGGGAATGTGGATTGGGGAATGTGTAGTGGGGAATGTGGAGTAGGGAATGTGCAGTGGGAATGTGGATTGGGGAATGTGGAGTGGGGAATGTGGATTGGCGAATGTGGAGTAGGGCATGTGCAGTAGGGAAGGTGGAGTGGGAATGTGGATTGGGGAATGTGCATTGGGGAATGTGGAGTGGGGAATCTGCAGTGGGGAATGCGGATTGGGAATGTTCAGTGGGGAATGCGGAGTTGGGAATGTGCAGTGGAGAATGTCGATAGGGGAATGTGGATTGGGGAATGTGGAGTGGGGAATGTGAAGTGGGGAAGGTGCAGTAGGGAATGTGGAGTGGGGAATGTGCAGTGGGGAATGTGGAGTGGGGAATGTGGAGTAGGGAATGTGCAGTGGGAATGT
The DNA here is from genome assembly GCF_030028105.1 of Mobula birostris. Lineage (NCBI taxonomy): Eukaryota > Metazoa > Chordata > Chondrichthyes > Myliobatiformes > Myliobatidae > Mobula > Mobula birostris. The sequence goes on from NW_027274444.1 coordinate 72,787, forward strand.
GGATTGGGGAATGTGGAGTGGGGAATGTGCAGTGGGGAATGTGCGGTGGGGAATGTTGAGTGCGGTATGCGAAGTGGGGAATGTGGATTGGGGAATGTGGATTGGGGAATATGGAGTGGGGAATGTGGAGTGGGGGAATGTGGATTGGGGAATGCGGAGTGGGGAATGTGGATTGGGGAATGTGCAGTGGGGAATGTGGAGTAGGGAATGTGCAGTGGGAATGTGGATTGGGGAATGTGGAGTGGGGAATGTAGATTGGCGAATGTGGAGTGGGGCATGTGCAGTAGGGAATGTGGAGTGGGGAATGTGGATTGGGGAATGTGCATTGGGGAATGTGGAGTGGGGAATGTGCAGTGGGGAATGTGGATTGGGGAATGTTCAGTGGGGAATGCGGAGTGGGGAATGTGCAGTGGGGAATGTCGATAGGGGAATGTAGATTGGGGAATGTGGAGTGGGGAATGTGAAGTGGGGAAGGTGCAGTAGGGAATGTGGAGTGGGGAATGTGCAGTGGGGAATGTGGAGTAGGGAATGTGCAGTGGGGAATGCGGATTGGGGAATGTGGAGTGGGGAATGTGCAGTGGAGAATGTGGAGTGGGGAATGTGGATTGCGGAATGTGCAGTAGGGAATGTGCAGTTGGGAATGTGGATTGGGGAATGTGGAGTGGGGAAGGTGCAGTGGGGAATGTGCAGTGGGGAATGTGGAGTAGGGAATGTGCAGAGCGGAATGTGGATTGGAGAATGTGGAGTGGGGAATGTGGAGTTCCGAATGTGGAGTGGGAATGTGGAGTGCGGAATTTGGATTGGAAATGTTCAGTAGGGAATGCAGAGTGGGAAATGTGCAGTGGGGAATGTAGATTGGGGAATGTGGATTGGAGAATGTTGAGTGGGGAATGTGGAGTGGCGAATGTGGATTGGGGAATGTGGACTAAAGAATGTGTATTGGGGAATGTGGAGTAGGGAATCTGCAGGGGAGAATGTGGAGTGCGGAATGCGGAGTGGGGAATGTGGTTTGGGGAATGTTCAATGGGGAATGCGGAGTGGGGAATGTGGATTGGGGAATGTTCAGTGGGGAATGCGGAGTAGGGAAAGTGCAGTGGGGAATGTAGATTCGGGAATGTGCAGTGGGGAATGTGGAGTGCGGAATGCGGATTGGGGAATGTTCAGTGGATAATGCCGAGTGGGGAATGTGCAGTGTGGAATCTGGATTGGGGAAAGTGGAGTGGGGAATGTGGATTGCAGCATGTGGATTGGGGAATGCGGAGTGGGGTATGTGGAGTGGGGAATGTGCAGTGGGGAATGTAGATTGGGGAATGTAGATTGGGGAATGTGGAGTTGCGAATGTGGAGTGGGGCATGTGCAGTAGGGAATGTGGAGTCGAGAATGTGGATTGGGGAAGCTGCATTGGGGAATGTGGAGTGGGGAATGTGCAGTGGGGAATGTGGATTGGGGAATGTGCAGTGGGGAATGTCGATAGGGGAATGTGGATTGGGGAATGTGGAGTGGGGAATGTGAAGTGGGGAAGGTGCAGTAAGGAATGTGGAGTGGGGAATATGCAGTGGGGAATGTGGAGTGGGGAATGTGGAGTAGGGAATGTGCAGTGGGGAATGTGGATTGGGGAATGTGGAGTGGAGAATGTGCAGTGGGGATTGTGGAGTGGGGAATGTGGAGTGGGGAATGTGCAGTGGGGAGTGTTCAATGGGGAATGCGGAGTGGGGAATGTGGATTGGGGAATGTTCAGTGGGGAATGCGGAGTAGGGAATGTGCAGTGGGGAATGTAGATTGGGGAATGTGCAGTGGGGAATGTGGAGTGCGGAATGCGGATTGGGGAATGTTCAGTGCATAATTCCGAGTGGGGAATCTGAATTGGGGAAAGTGGAGTGGGAAATGGGGATTGGGGCCTATGGATTGGGGAATGCGGAGTGGGGTATGTGGAGTGGGGAATGTGCAGTGGGGAATGTGGAGTAGGGAATGTGCAGAGGGGAATGTGGATTGGAGAATGTGTAGTGCGGAATGTGGAGAGCCGAATGTGGAGTGCGGAATTTGGATTGGGGAATGTTCAGTGGGGAATGCAGAGTGGGGAATGTGCTGTTGGGAATGTAGATTGGGGAATGTGGATTGGAGAATGTGGAGTGGGGAATGTGGAGTGGCGAATGTGGATTGGGGAATGTGGAGTAGGGAATGTGGATTGGGGAATGTGGAGTAGGGAATGTGCAGGGGAGAATGTGGAGTGCGGAATGCGGAGTGGGGAATGTGGATTGGGGAATGTTCAGTGGGGAATGCGGAGTGGGGAATGTGGATTGGGGAATGTTCAGTGGGGAATGCGGAGTAGGGAATGTACAGTGTGGAATGTAGATTGGGGAATGTGCAGTGGGGAATGTGGATTGGGGAAAGTTCAATGGGGAATGCGGAGTGGGGAATGTGCAGTGGGGAATGTCGATAGGGGAATGTGGATTGGGGAATGTGGAGTGGGGAATGTGAAGTGGGGAATGTGGAGTGGGGAATGTGGAGTAGGGAATGTGCAGTGGGGAATGTGGATTGGGGAATGTGGAGTGGGGAATGTGCAGTGGGGAATGTGCAGTGGGGAATGTTGAGTGCGGTATGCGAAGTGGGGAATGTGGATTGGGGAATGTGGATTGGGGAATATGGAGTGGGGAATGTGGAGTGGGGAATGTGGATTGGGGAATGCGGAGTGGGGAATGTGGATTGGGGAATGTGCAGTGGGGAATGTGGAGTAGGGAATGTGCAGTGGGAATGTGGAATGGGGAATGTGGATTGGGGAATGCAGAGAGGGGAATGTGGATTGGGGAATGTGCAGTGGGGAATGTGGAGTAGGGAATGTGCAGTGGGAATGTGGAGTGGGGAATGTGGATTGGGGAATGCTCAGTTGGGAATGCGGAGTGGGGAATGTGCAGTGGGGAATGTCGATAGGGGAATGTGGATTGAGGAATGTGGTGTGGGGCATGTGGATTGGGGCATGCGGAGTGGGGAATGTGCAGTGGGGAATGTTGAGTGCGGTATGCGAAGTGGGGAATGTGGATTGGGGAATGTGGATTGGGGAATATGGAGTGGGGAATGTGGAGTGGGGAATGTGGATTGGGGAATGCGAATTTGGGAATGTGGATTGGGGAATGTGCAGTGGGGAATGTGGAGTGGGGAATGTGCAGTGGGAATGTGGATTGGGGAATGTGGAGTTGGGAATGTGGATCGGCGAATGTGGAGTAGGGCATGTGTAGTAGGGAATGTGGAGTGGGGAATGTGGATTGGGGAATGCGGATTTGGGAATGTAGATTGGGGAATGTGGAGTTGCGAATGTGGAGTGGGGCATGTGCAGTAGGGAATGTGGAGTCGGAATGTGGATTGGGGAAGGTGCATTGGGGAATGTGGAGTGGGGAATGTGCAGTGGGGAATGTGGATTGGGGAATGTGCAGTGGGGAATGTGGATAGGGGAATGTGGATTGGGGAATGTAGAGTGGGGAAAGTGAAGTGGGGAAGGTGCAGTAGGGAATGTGGAGTGGGGAATATGCAGTGGGGAATGTGGAGTGGGGAATGTGGAGTAGGGAATGTGGATTGGGGAATGTGGTGTGGGGCATGTGGATTGGGGAATGCGGAGTGGGGTATGTGGAGTGAGGAATGTGCAGTGCGGAATCTGGTGTAGAGAATGTGCAGAGGGGAATGTGGATTGGGGAATGTGGAGGGGGGAATGTGGACTGGGGAATGTGGAGTGGGGAATGTGCAGTGGGGAATGTTGAGTGCGGTATGCGAAGTGGGGAATGTGGATTGGGGAATGTGGATTGGGGAATATGGAGTGGGGAATGTGGAGTGGGGAATGTGGATTGGGGAATGCGGAGTGGGGAATGTGGATTGGGGAATGTGCAGTGGGGAATGTGGAGTGGGGAATGTGCAGTGGGAATGTGGATTGGGGAATGTGGAGTTGGGAATGTGGATCGGCGAATGTGGAGTAGGGCATGTGTAGTAGGGAATGTGGAGTGGGGAATGTGGATTGGGGAATGCGGAGTTGGGAATGTAGATTGGGGAATGTGGAGTTGCGAATGTGGAGTGGGGCATGTGCAATAGGGAATGTGGAGTCGGGAATGTGGATTGGGGAATGTGGAGTGGGGAATGTGCAGTGGGGAATGTGGATTGGGGAATGTGCAGTGGGGAATGTCGATAGGGGAATGTGGATTGGGGAATGTAGAGTGGGGAAAGTGAAGTGGGGAAGGTGCAGTAGGGAATGTGGAGTGGGGAATATGCAGTGGGGAATGTGGAGTGGGGAATGTGGAGTAGGGAATGTGCAGTGGGGAATGTGGATTGGGGAATGTGGAGTGGAGAATGTGCAGTGGGGATTGTGGAGTGGGGAATGTGGAGTGGGGAATGTGCAGTGGGGAATGTTCAATGGGGAATGCGGAGTGGGGAATGTGGATTGGGGAATGTTCAGTGGGGAATGCGGAGTAGGGAATGTGCAGTGGGGAATGTAGATTGGGGAATGTGCAGTGGGGAATGAGGAGTGCGGAATGCGGATTGGGGAATGTTCAGTGCATAATTCCGAGTGGGGAATCTGAATTGGGGAAAGTGGAGTGGGAAATGTGGATTGGGGCCTATGGATTGGGGAATGCGGAGTGGGGTATGTGGAGTGGGGAATGTGCAGTGGGGAATGTGGAGCAGGGAATGTGCAGAGGGGAATGTGGATTGGAGAATGTGTAGTGCGGAATGTGGAGTGGGGAATGTGGAGTGCGGAATTCGGATTGGGGAATGTTCAGTGGGGAATGCAGAGTGGGGAATGTGCTGTGGGGAATGTAGATTGGGGAATGTGGATTGGAGAATGTGGAGTGGGGAATGTGGAGTGGCGAATGTGGATTGGGGAATGTGGAGTAGGGAATGTGGATTGGGGAATGTGGAGTAGGGAATGTGCAGGGGAGAATGTGGAGTGCGGAATGCGGAGTGGGGAATGTGGATTGGGGAATGTTCAGTGGGGAATGCGGAGTGGGGAATGTGGATTGGGGAATGTTCAGTGGGGAATGCGGAGTAGGGAATGTACAGTGTGGAATGTAGATTGGGGAATGTGCAGTGGGGAATGTGGATTGGGGAAAGTTCAATGGGGAATGCGGAGTGGGGAATGTGCAGTGGGGAATGTCGATAGGGGAATGTGGATTGGGGAATGTGGAGTGGGGAATGTGAAGTGGGGAAAGTGCTGTAGGGAATGTGGAGTGGGGAATGTGCAGTGGGGAATGTGGAGTGGGGAATGTGGAGTAGGGAATGTGCAGTGGGGAATGTGGATTGGGGAATGTGGAGTGGGGAATGTGCAGTGGGGAATGTGCAGTGGGGAATGTTGAGTGCGGTATGCGAAGTGGGGAATGTGGATTGCGGAATGTGGATTGGGGAATATAGAGTTTGGAATGTGGAGTGGGGAATTTGGATTGGGGAATGCGGAGTGGGGAATGTGGATTGGGGAATGTGCAGTGGGGAATGTGGAGTAGGGAATGTGCAGTGGGAATGTGGAATGGGGAATGTGGATTGGGGAATGCAGAGAGGGGAATGTGGATTGGGGAATGTGCAGTGGGGAATGTGGAGTAGGGAACGTGCAGTGGGAATGTGGATTGGGGAATGTGGAGTGGGAAATGTGGATTGGCGAATGTGGAGTAGGGCATGTGCAGTAGGGAATGTGGAGTGGGGAATGTGGATTGGGGAATGTTCAGTTGGGAATGCGGAGTGGGGAATGTGCAGTGGGGAATGTCGATAGGGGAATGTGCATTGGGGAATGTGGAGTGGGGAATGTGCAGTGGGGAATGTGGATTGGGGAATGTTCAGTGGGGAATGCGGAGTGGGGAATGTGCAGTGGGGAATGTCGATAGGGGAATGTAGATTGGGGAATGTGGAGTGGGGAATGTGAAGTGGGGAAGGTGCAGTAGGGAATGTGGAGTGGGGAATGTGCAGTGGGGAATGTGGAGTGGGGAATGTGAAGTGGGGAAGGTGCAGTAGGGAATGTGGAGTAGGGAATGTACAGTGGGGAATGCGGATTGGGGAATGTGGAGTGGGGAATGTGCAGTGGAGAATGTGGAGTGGGGAATGTGAAGTGGGGAATGTGGATTGCGGAATCTGCTGTAGGGAATGTGCAGTTGGGAATGTGGATTGGGGAATGTGGAGTGGGGAATGTGCAGTGGGGAATGTGCAGTGGGGAATGTGGAGTAGGGAATGTGCAGAGCGGAATGTGGATTGGAGAATGTGGAGTGGGGAATGTGGAGTGCCGAATGTGGAGTGGGGAATGTGGAGTGCGGAGTTTGGATTGGGAAATGTTCAGTAGGGAATGCAGAGTGGGGAATGTGCAGTGGGGAATGTAGATTGGGGAATGTGGATTGGAGAATGTTGAGTGGGGAATGTGGAGTGGCGAATGTGGATTGGGGAATGTGGACTAAAGAATGTGTATTGGGGAATGTGGAGTAGGGAATCTGCAGGGGAGAATGTGGAGTGCGGAATGCGGAGTGGGGAATGTGGTTTGGGGAATGTTCAATGGGGAATGCGGAGTGGGGAATGTGGATTGGGGAATGTTCAGTGGGGAATGTGGAGTGCGGAATGCGGATTGGGGAATGTTCAGTGGATAATGCCGAGTGGGGAATATGCAGTGTTGAATCTGGATTGGGGAAAGTGGAGTGGGGAATGTGGATTGCAGCATGTGGATTGGGGAATGCGGAGTGGGGTATGTGGAGTGGGGAATGTGCAGTGGGGAATGTAGATTGGGGAATGTAGATTGGGGAATGTGGAGTTGCGAATGTGGAGTGGGGCATGTGCAGTAGGGAATGTGGAGTCGGGAATGTGGATTGGGGAAGGTGCATTGGGGAATGTGGAGTGGGGAATGTGCAGTGGGGAATGTGGATTGGGGAATGTGCAGTGGGGAATGTCGATAGGGGAATGTGGATTGGTGAATGTGGAGTGGGGAATGTGGAGTAGGGAATGTGCAGTGGGGAATGTGGATTGGGGAATGTGGAGTGGAGAATGTGCAGTGGGGATTGTGGAGTGGGGAATGTGGAGTGGGGAATGTGCAGTGGGGAATGTTCAATGGGGAATGCGGAGTGGGGTATGTGGAGTGGGGAATGTGCAGTGTGGAATCTGGTGTAGAGAATGTGCAGAGGGGAATGTGGATTGGGGAATGTGGAGGGGGGAATGTGGACTGGGGAATGTGCAGTGGGTAATGTGCAGTGGGGAATGTTGAGTGCGGTATGCGAAGTGGGGAATGTGGATTGGGGAATGTGGATTGGGGAATATGGAGTGGGGAATGTGGAGTGGGGAATGTGGATTGGGGAATGCGGAGTGGGGAATGTGGATTGGGGAATGTGCAGTGGGGAATGTGGAGTGGGGAATGTGCAGTGGGAATGTGGATTGGGGAATGTGGAGTTGGGAATGTGGATCGGCGAATGTGGAGTAGGGCATGTGCAGTAGAGAATGTGGAGTGGGGAATGTGGATTGGGGAATGCGGAGTTGGGAATGTAGATTGGGGAATGTGGAGTTGCGAATGTGGAGTGGGGCATGTGCAGTAGGGAATGTGGAGTCGGGAATGTGGATTGGGGAAGGTGCATTGGGGAATGTGGAGTGGGGAATGTGCAGTGGGGAATGTGGATTGGGGAATGTGCAGTGGGGAATGTCGATAGGGGAATGTGGATTGGGGAATGTAGAGTGGGGAAAGTGAAGTGGGGAAGGTGCAGTAGGGAATGTGGAGTGGGGAATATGCAGTGGGGAATGTGGAGTGGGGAATGTGGAGTAGGGAATGTGCAGTGGGGAATGTGGATTGGGGAATGTGGAGTGGAGAATGTGCAGTGGGGACTGTGGAGTGGGGAATGTGGAGTGGGGAATGTGCAGTGGGGAATGTTCAATGGGGAATGCGGAGTGGGGAATGTGGATTGGGGAATGTTCAGTGGGGAATGCGGAGTAGGGAATGTGCAGTGGGGAATGTAGATTGGGGAATGTGCAGTGGGGAATGTGGAGTGCGGAATGCGGATTGGGGAATGTTCAGTGCATAATTCCGAGTGGGGAATGTGCAGTGCGGAATCTGAATTGGGGAAAGTGGAGTGGGGAATGTGGATTGGGGCATATGGATTGGGGAATGCGGAGTGGGGTATGTGGAGTGGGGAATGTGCAGTGGGGAATGTGGAGTAGGGAATGTGCAGAGGGGAATGTGGATTGGAGAATGTGGAGTGGGGAATGTGGAGTGCGGAATTTGGATTGGGGAATGTTCAGTCGGGAATGCAGAGTGGGGAATGTGCTGTTGGGAATGTAGATTGGGGAATGTGGATTGGAGAATGTGGAGTGGGGAATGTGGAGTGGCGAATGTGGATTGGGGAATGTGGAGTAGGGAATGTGGATTGGGGAATGTGGAGTAGGGAATGTGCAGGGGAGAATGTGGAGTGCGGAATGCGGAGTGGGGAATTTGGATTGGGGAATGTGGAGTGGGGAATGTGCAGTGGGGAATGTGCGGTGGGGAATGTTGAGTGCGGTATGCGAAGTGGGGAATGTGGATTGGGGAATGTGGATTCGGGAATATGGAGTGGGGCATGTGGAGTGGGGAATTTGAAGTGGGGAAGGCGCAGTAGGGAATGTGGAGTGGGGAATGTGGAGTGGGGAATGTGGAGTGGGGAATGTGGAGTAGGGAATGTGCAGTGGGGAATGTGGATTGGGGAATGTGGAGTGGGGAATGTGCAGTGGGGAATGTGCAGTGGGGAATGTTGAGTGCGGTATGCGAAGTGGGGAATGTGGATTGGGGAATGTGGATTGAGGAATATGGAGTGGGGAATGTGGATTGGGGAATGCGGAGTGGGGAATGTGGATTGGGGAATGTGCAGTGGGGAATGTGGAGTAGGGAATGTGCAGTGGGAATGTGGATTGGGGAATGTGGAGTGGGGAATGTAGATTGGCGAATGTGGAGTAGGGCATGTGCAGTAGGGAATGTGGAGTGGGGAATGTGGATTGGGGAATGTGCATTGGGGAATGCGGAGTGGGGAATGTGCAGTGGGGAATGTTGAGTGCGGTATGCGAAGTGGGGAATGTGGATTGGGGAATGTGGATTGGGGAATGCGGAGTGGGGAATGTGGATTCGGGAATGTGCAGTGGGGAATGTGGCGTAGGGAATGTGCAGTGGGAATGTGGATTGGGGAATGTGGAGTGGGGAATGTGGATTGGCGAATGTGGAGTAGGGCATGTGCAGTAGGGAATGTGGAGTGGGGAATGTGGATTGGGGAATGTGCATTGGGGAATGTGGAGTGGGGAATGTGCAGTGGGGAATGTGGATTGGGGAATGTTCAGTGGGGAATGCGGAGTGGGGAATGTGCAGTGGAGAATGTCGATAGGGGAATGTTCAGTGGGGAATGCGGAGTGGGGAATGTGCAGTGGAGAATGTCGATAGGGGAATGTGGATTGGGGAATGTGGAGTTGGGAATGTGAAGTGGGGAAGGTGCAGTAGGGAATGTGGAGTGGGGAATGTGCAGTGGGGAATGTGGAGTGGGGAATGTGGAGTAGGGAATGTGCAGTGGGGAATGTGGATTGGGGAATGTGGAGTGGGGAATGTGCAGTGGGAATGTGCAGTGGGGAATGTTGAGTGCGGTATGCGAAGTGGGGAATGTGGATTGGGGAATGTGGATTGGGGAATATGGAGTGGGGAATGTGGAGTGGGGAATGTGGATTGGGGAATGCGGAGTGGGGAATATGGATTGGGGAATGTGCAGTGGGGAATGTGGAGTAGGGAATGTGCAGTGGGACTGTGGATTGAGGAATGTGGAGTGGGGAATGTAGATTGGCGAATGTGGAGTAGGGCATGTGCAGTAGGGAATGTGGAGTGCGGAATGTGGATTGGGGAATGTGCATTGGGGAATGTGGAGTGGGGAATGTGCAGTGGGGAATGTGGATTGGGGAATGTTCAGTGGGGAATGCGGAGTGGGGAATGTGCAGTGGAGAATGTCGATAGGGGAATGTTCAGTGGGGAATGCGGAGTGGGGAATGTGCAGTGGAGAATGTCGATAGGGGAATGTGGAGTTGGGAATGTGAAGTGGGGAAGGTGCAGTAGGGAATGTGGAGTGGGGAATGTGCAGTGGGGAATGTGGAGTGGGGAATGTGGAGTAGGGAATGTGCAGTGGGGAATGTGGATTGGGGAATGTGGAGTGGGGAATGTGCAGTGGGAATGTGCAGTGGGGAATGTTGAGTGCGGTATGCGAAGTGGGGAATGTGGATTGGGGAATGTGGATTGGGGAATATGGAGTGGGGAATGTGGAGTGGGGAATGTGGATTGGGGAATGCGGAGTGGGGAATATGGATTGGGGAATGTGCAGTGGGGAATGTGGAGTAGGGAATGTGCAGTGGGACTGTGGATTGGGGAATGTGGAGTGGGGAATGTAGATTGGCGAATGTGGAGTAGGGCATGTGCAGTAGGGAATGTGGAGTGCGGAATCTGGATTGGGGAATGTGCATTGGGGAATGTGCAGTGGGGAATGTGCAGTGGGGAATGTGGATTGGGGAATGCGGAATGGGGTATGTGGAGTGGGGAATGTGCAGTGGGGAAGGTGCAGTAGGGAATGTGGAGTGGGAATGTGCAGTGGGGAATGTGGAGTGGGGAATGTGGAGTAGGGAATGTGCAGTGGGGAATGTGGATTGGGGAATGTGGAGTGGGGAATGTGCAGTGGGGAATGTGGAGTGGGGAATGTGAAGTGGGGAATGTGGATTGCGGAATGTGCAGTAGGGAATGTGCAGTTGGGAATGTGGATTGGGGAATGTGGAGTGGGGAATGTGCAGTGGGGAATGTGCAGTGGGGAATGTGGATTGGGGAATGCGGAATGGGGTATGTGGAGTGGGGAATGTGCAGTGGGGAATGTGGAGTAGGGAATGTGCAGAGCGGAATGTGGATTGGAGAATGTGGAGTGGGGAATGTGGAGTGCGGAATTTGGATTGGGAAATGTTCAGTAGGGAATGCAGAGTGGGGAATGTGCAGTGGGGAATGTAGATTGGGGAATGTGGATTGGAGAATGTTGAGTGGGGAATGTGGAGTGGCGAATGTGGATTGGGGAATGTGGACTAAAGAATGTGTATTGGGGAATGTGGAGTAGGGAATCTGCAGGGGAGAATGTGGAGTGCGGAATGCGGAGTGGGGAATGTGGTTTGGGGAATGTTCAATCGGGAATGCGGAGTGGGGAATGTGGATTGGGGAATGTTTAGTGGGGAATGCGGAGTAGGGAATGTGCAGTGGGGAATGTGGAGTGGGGAATGTGCAATGGGGAATGCGGGTGTTCGGAATTAAGAGTGCGGAATACGGAGTGGGGAATGTGCAGTTGGGACTGTACAGTTGGGAATGTGGAGTGGGGAATGTACAGTGGGGAATGTGCAGTGGGGAATGTGGAGTGCGGAATGCGGATTGGGGAATGTTCAGTGGATAATGCCGAGTGGGGAATGTGCAGTGTGGAATCTGGATTGGGGAAAGTGGAGTGGGGAATGTGGATTGCAGCATGTGGATTGGGGAATGCGGAGTGGGGTATGTGGAGTGGGGAATGTGCAGTGGGGAATGTAGATTGGGGAATGTAGATTGGGGAATGTGGAGTTGCGAATGTGGAGTGGGGCATGTGCAGTAGGGAATGTGGAGTCGGGAATGTGGATTGGGGAAGGTGCATTGGGGAATGTGGAGTGGGGAATGTGGATTGGGGAATGTGCAGTGGGGAATGTCGATAGGGGAATGTGGATTGGGGAATGTGGAGTGGGGAATGTGAAGTGGGGAAGGTGCAGTGGGGAATGTGGATTGGGGAATGTGGAGTGGAGAATGTGCAGTGGGGATTGTGGAGTGGGGAATGTGGAGTGGGGAATGTGCAGTGGGGAATGTTCAATGGGGAATGCGGAGTGGGGAATGTGGATTGGGGAATGTTCAGTGGGGAATGCGGAGTAGGGAATGTGCAGTGGGGAATGTAGATTGGGGAATGTGCAGTCGGGAATGTGGAGTGCGGAATGCGGATTGGGGAATGTTCAGTGCCTAATTCCGAGTGGGGAATGTGCAGTGGGGAATCTGAATTGGGGAAAGTGGAGTGGGGAATGTGGATTGGGGCCTATGGATTGGGGAATGTGGATTGGGGAATGCGGAGTGGGGAATGTAGATTGGGGAATGTGGAGTTGCGAATGTGGAGTGGGGCATGTGCAGTAGGGAATGTGGAGTCGGGAATGTGGATTGGGGAATGTGCATTAGGGAATGTGGAGTGGGGAATGTGCAGTGGGGAATGTGGATTGGGGAATGTTCAGTGGGGAATGCGGAGTGGGGAATGTGCAGTGGGGAATGTCGATAGGGGAATGTGGATTGGGGAATGTGGAGTGGGACATGTGGATTGGGGAATGCGGAGTGGGGTATGTGGAGTGGGGAATGTGCAGTGCGGAATCTGGAGTAGGGAATGTGCAGAGGGGAATGTGGATTGGGGAATGTGGAAGGGGGAATGTGGACTGGGGAAAGTGGAGTGGGGAATGTGCAGTGGGGAATGTTGAGTGCGGTATGCGAAGTGGGGAATGTGGATTGGGGAATGTGGATTGGGGAATATGGAGTGGGGAATGTGGAGTGGGGAATGTGGATTGGGGAATGCGGAGTGGGGAACGTGGATTGGGGAATGTGCAGTGGGGAATGTGGAGTGGGGAATGTGCAGTGGGCATGTGGATTGGGGAATGTGGAGTTGGGAATGTGGATCGGCGAATGTGGAGTAGGGCATGTGCAGTAGGGAATGTGGAGTGGGGAATGTGGATTGGGGAATGCGGAGTGGGGAATGTAGATTGGGGAATTTGGAGTTGCGAATGTGGAGTGGGGCATGTGCAGTAGGGAATGTGGAGTCGGGAATGTGGATTAAGGAAGGTGCATTGGGGAATGTGGAGTGGGGAATGTGCAGTGGGGAATGTGGATTGGGGAATGTGCAGTGGGGAATGTCGATAGGGGAATGTGGATTGGGGAATGTGGAGTGGGGAATGTGAAGTGGGGAAGGTGCAGTAGGGAATGTGGAGTGGGGAATATGCAGTGGGGAATGTGGAGTGGGGAATGTGGAGTAGGGAATGTGCAGTGGGGAATGTGGATTGGGGAATGTGGAGTGGGGAATGTGCAGTGGGGATTGTGGAGTGGGGAATGTGCAGTGGGGAATGTGCAGTGGGGAATGTTCAATGGGGAATGCGGAGTGGGGAATGTGGATTGGGGAATGTTCAGTGGGGAATGCGGAGTAGGGAATGTGCAGTGGGGAATGTAGATTGGGGAATGTGCAGTGGGGAATGTGGAGTGCGGAATGCGGATTGGGGAATGTTCAGTCGGGAATGCAGAGTGGGGAATGTGCTGTTGGGAATGTAGATTGGGGAATGTGGATTGGAGAATGTGGAGTGGGGAATGTGGAGTGGCGAATGTGGATTGGGGAATGTGGAGTAGGGAATGTGGATTGGGGAATGTGGAGTAGGGAATGTGCAGGGGAGAATGTGGAGTGCGGAATGCGGAGTGGGGAATTTGGATTGGGGAATGTGGAGTGGGGAATGTGCAGTGGGGAATGTGCGGTGGGGAATGTTGAGTGCGGTATGCGAAGTGGGGAATGTGGATTGGGAATGTGGATTCGGGAATATGGAGCGGGAATGTGGAGTGGGGAATGTGATTGGGGAATGCGGAGTGGGGCATGTGGAGTGGGGAATGTGAAGTGGGAAGGCGCAGTAGGGAATGTGGAGTGGGGAATGTGGAGTGGGGAATGTGGAGTGGGGAATGTGGAGTAGGGAATGTGCAGTGGGAATGTGGATTGGGGAATGTGGAGTGGGGAATGTGCAGTGGGGAATGTGCAGTGGGGAATGTTGAGTGCGGTATGCGAAGTGGGGAATGTGGGATTGGGGAATGTGGATTGAGGAATATGGAGTGGGGAATGTGGATTGGGGAATGCGGAGTGGGGAATGTGGATTGGGGAATGTGCAGTGGGGGAATGTGGAGTAGGGAATGTGCAGTGGGAATGTGGATTGGGGAATGTGGAGTGGGGAATGTAGATTGGCGAATGTGGAGTAGGGCATGTGCAGTAGGGAATGTGGAGTGGGGAATGTGGATTGGGGAATGTGCATTGGGGAATGTGGAGTGGGGAATGTGCAGTGGGGAATGTTGAGTGCGGTATGCGAAGTGGGGAATGTGGATTGGGGAATGTGGATTGGGGAATGCGGAGTGGGGAATGTGGATTCGGGAATGTGCAGTGGGGAATGTGGCGTAGGGAAATGTGCAGTGGGAATGTGGATTGGGGAATGTGGAGTGGGGAATGTGGATTGGCGAATGTGGAGTAGGGCATGTGCAGTAGGGAATGTGGAGTGCGGAATGTGGATTGGGAATGTGCATTGGGGAATGTGGAGTGGGGAATGTGCAGTGGGGAATGTGGATTGGGGAATGTTCAGTGGGGAATGCGGAGTGGGGAATGTGCAGTGGAGAATGTCGATAGGGGAATGTTCAGTGGGGAATGCGGAGTGGGAATGTGCAGTGGAGAATGTCGATAGGGGAATGTGGATTGGGGAATGTGGAGTTGGGAATGTGAAGTGGGGAAGGTGCAGTAGGGAATGTGGAGTGGGGAATGTGCAGTGGGGAATGTGGAGTGGGGAATGTGGAGTAGGGAATGTGCAGTGGGGAATGTGGATTGGGGAATGTGGAGTGGGGAATGTGCAGTGGGAATGTGCAGTGGGGAATGTTGAGTGCGGTATGCGAAGTGGGGAATGTGGATTGGGGAATGTGGATTGGGAATATGGAGCGGGGAATGTGGGAGTGGGGATGTGGATTGGGGAATGCGGAGTGGGGAATATGGATTGGGGAATGTGCAGTGGGGAATGTGGAGTAGGGAATGTGCAGTGGGACTGTGCATTGAGGAATGTGGAGTGGGGAATGTAGATTGGCGAATGTGGAGTAGGGCATGTGCAGTAGGGAATGTGGAGTGCGGAATGTGGATTGGGGAATGTGCATTGGGGAATGTGGAGTGGGGAATGTGCAGTGGGGAATGTGGATTGGGGAATGTTCAGTGGGGATGCGGAGTGGGGAATGTGCAGTGGAGAATGTCGATAGGGGAATGTTCAGTGGGGAATGCGGAGTGGGGAATGTGCAGTGGAGAATGTCGATAGGGGAATGTGGATTGGGGAATGTGGAGTTGGGAATGTGAAGTGGGGAAGGTGCAGTAGGGAATGTGGAGTGGGAATGTGCAGTGGGGAATGTGGAGTGGGGAATGTGGAGTAGGGAATGTGCAGTGGGGAATGTGGATTGGGGAATGTGGAGTGGGGAATGTGCAGTGGGAATGTGCAGTGGGGAATGTTGAGTGCGGTATGCGAAGTGGGGAATGTGGATTGGGGAATGTGGATTGGGGAATATGGAGTGGGGAATGTGGAGTGGGGAATGTGGATTGGGGAATGCGGAGTGGGGAATATGGATTGGGGAATGTGCAGTGGGGAATGTGGAGTAGGGAATGTGCAGTGGGACTGTGGATTGGGGAATGTGGAGTGGGGAATGTAGATTGGCGAATGTGGAGTAGGGCATGTGCAGTAGGGAATGTGGAGTGCGGAATGTGGATTGGGGAATGCGCATTGGGAATGTGCAGTGTGGAATGTGCAGTGGGGAATGTGGATTGGGGAATGCGGAATGGGGTATGTGGAGTGGGGAATGTGCAGTGGGGAATGTGGAGTAGGGAATGTAGATTGGGGAATGTGGACTGGGGAATGTGAAGTGGGGAAGGTGCAGTAGGGAATGTGAGTGGGAATGTGCAGTGGGGAATGTGGAGTGGGGAATGTGGAGTAGGGAATGTGCAGTGGGGAATGTGGATTGGGGAATGTGGAGTGGGGAATGTGCAGTGGGGAATGTGGAGTGGGGAATGTGAAGTGGGGAATGTGGATTGCGGAATGTGCAGTAGGGAATGTGCAGTTGGGAATGTGGATTGGGGAATGTGGAGTGGGGAATGTGCAGTGGGGAATGTGCAGTGGGGAATGTGGATTGGGGAATGCGGAATGGGGTATGTGGAGTGGGGAATGTGCAGTGGGGAATGTGGAGTAGGGAATGTGCAGAGCGGAATGTGGATTGGAGAATGTGGAGTGGGGAATGTGGAGTGCGGAATTTGGATTGGGAAATGTTCAGTAGGGAATGCAGAGTGGGGAATGTAGATTGGGGAATGTGGATTGGAGAATGTTGAGTGGGGAATGTGGAGTGGCGAATGTGATTGGGGAATGTGGACTAAAGAATGTGTATTGGGGAATGTGGAGTAGGGAATCTGCAGGGGAGAATGTGGAGTGCGGAATGCGGAGTGGGAATGTGGTTTGGGGAATGTTCAATCGGGAATGCGGAGTGGGGAATGTGGATTGGGGAATGTTTAGTGGGGAATGCGGAGTAGGAATGTGCAGTGGGGAATGTGGAGTGGGGAATGTGCAATGGGGAATGCGGGTGTTCGGATTAAGAGTGCGGAATACGGAGTGGGGAATGTGCAGTTGGGACTGTACAGTTGGGAATGTGGAGTGGGGAATGTGCAGTGGGGAATGTGCAGTGGGGAATGTGGAGTGCGGAATGCGGATTGGGGATGTTCAGTGGATAATGCCGAGTGGGGAATGTGCAGTGTGGAATCTGGATTGGGGAAAGTGGAGTGGGGAATGTGGATTGCAGCATGTGGATTGGGGAATGCGGAGTGGGGTATGTGGAGTGGGGAATGTGCAGTGGGGGAATGTAGATTGGGGAATGTAGATTGGGGAATGTGGAGTTGGGAATGTGAAGTGGGGAAGGTGCAGTAGGGAATGTGGAGTGGGGAATGTGCAGTGGGGAATGTGGAGTGGGGAATGTGGAGTAGGGAATGTGCAGTGGGGAATGTGGATTGGGGAATGTGGAGTGGGGAATGTGCAGTGGAATGTGCAGTGGGGAATGTTGAGTGCGGTATGCGAAGTGGGGAATGTGGATTGGGGAATGTGGATTGGGGAATATGGAGTGGGGAATGTGGAGTGGGGAATGTGGATTGGGGAATGCGGAGTGGGGAATATGGATTGGGGAATGTGCAGTGGGGAATGTGGAGTAGGGAATGTGCAGTGGGACTGTGGATTGGGGAATGTGGAGTGGGGAATGTAGATTGGCGAATGTGGAGTAGGGCATGTGCAGTAGGGAATGTGGAGTGCGGAATGTGGATTGGGGAATGCGCATTGGGGAATGTGCAGTGGGGAATGTGCAGTGGGGAATGTGGATTGGGGAATGCGGAATGGGGTATGTGGAGTGGGAATGTGCAGTGGGGAATGTGGAGTAGGGAATGTAGATTGGGGAATGTGGACTGGGGAATGTGAAGTGGGGAAGGTGCAGTAGGGAATGTGGAGTGGGAATGTGCAGTGGGGAATGTGGAGTGGGGAATGTGGAGTAGGGAATGTGCAGTGGGGAATGTGGATTGGGGAATGTGGAGTGGGGAATGTGCAGTGGGGAATGTGGAGTGGGGAATGTGAAGTGGGGAATGTGGATTGCGGAATGTGCAGTAGGGAATGTGCAGTTGGGAATGTGGATTGGGGAATGTGGAGTGGGGAATGTGCAGTGGGGATGTGCAGTGGGGAATGTGGATTGGGGAATGCGGAATGGGGTATGTGGAGTGGGGAATGTGCAGTGGGGAATGTGGAGTAGGGAATGTGCAGAGCGGAATGTGGATTGGAGAATGTGGAGTGGGGAATGTGGAGTGCGGAATTTGGATTGGGAAATGTTCAGTAGGGAATGCAGAGTGGGGAATGTAGATTGCGGAATGTGGATTGGAGAATGTTGAGTGGGGAATGTGGAGTGGCGAATGTGGATTGGGGAATGTGGACTAAAGAATGTGTATTGGGGAATGTGGAGTAGGGAATCTGCAGGGGAGAATGTGGAGTGCGGAATGCGGAGTGGGGAATGTGGTTTGGGGAATGTTCAATCGGGAATGCGGAGTGGGGAATGTGGATTGGGGAATGTTTAGTGGGGAATGCGGAGTAGGGAATGTGCAGTGGGGAATGTGGAGTGGGGAATGTGCAATGGGGAATGCGGGTGTTCGGAATTAAGAGTGCGGAATACGGAGTGGGGAATGTGCAGTTGGGACTGTACAGTTGGGAATGTGGAGTGGGGAATGTGCAGTGGGGAATGTGCAGTGGGGAATGTGGAGTGCGGAATGCGGATTGGGGAATGTTCAGTGGATAATGCCGAGTGGGGAATGTGCAGTGTGGAATCTGGATTGGGGAAAGTGGAGTGGGGAATGTGGATTGCAGCATGTGGATTGGGGAATGCGGAGTGGGGTATGTGGAGTGGGGAATGTGCAGTGGGGAATGTAGATTGGGGAATGTAGATTGGGGAATGTGGAGTTGCGAATGTGGAGTGGGGCATGTGCAGTAGGGAATGTGGAGTCGGGAATGTGGATTGGGGAAGGTGCATTGGGGAATGTGGAGTGGGGAATGTGGATTGGGGAATGTGCAGTGGGGAATGTCGATAGGGGAATGTGGATTGGGGAATGTGGAGTGGGGAATGTGAAGTGGGGAAGGTGCAGTGGGGAATGTGGATTGGGGAATGTGGAGTGGAGAATGTGCAGTGGGGATTGTGGAGTGGGGAATGTGGAGTGGGGAATGTGCAGTGGGGAATGTTCAATGGGGAATGCGGAGTGGGGAATGTGGATTGGGGAATGTTCAGTGGGGAATGCGGAGTAGGGAATGTGCAGTGGGGAATGTAGATTGGGGAATGTGCAGTCGGGAATGTGGAGTGCGGAATGCGGATTGGGGAATGTTCAGTGCCTAATTCCGAGTGGGGAATGTGCAGTGGGGAATCTGAATTGGGGAAAGTGGAGTGGGGAATGTGGATTGGGGCCTATGGATTGGGGAATGTGGATTGGGGAATGCGGAGTGGGGAATGTAGATTGGGGAATGTGGAGTTGCGAATGTGGAGTGGGGCATGTGCAGTAGGGAATGTGGAGTCGGGAATGTGGATTGGGGAATGTGCATTAGGGAATGTGGAGTGGGGAATGTGCAGTGGGGAATGTGGATTGGGGAATGTTCAGTGGGGAATGCGGAGTGGGGAATGTGCAGTGGGGAATGTCGATAGGGGAATGTGGATTGGGGAATGTGGAGTGGGACATGTGGATTGGGGAATGCGGAGTGGGGTATGTGGAGTGGGGAATGTGCAGTGCGGAATCTGGAGTAGGGAATGTGCAGAGGGGAATGTGGATTGGGGAATGTGGAAGGGGGAATGTGGACTGGGGAAAGTGGAGTGGGGAATGTGCAGTGGGGAATGTTGAGTGCGGTATGCGAAGTGGGGAATGTGGATTGGGGAATGTGGATTGGGGAATATGGAGTGGGGAATGTGGAGTGGGGAATGTGGATTGGGGAATGCGGAGTAGGGAACGTGGATTGGGGAATGTGCAGTGGGGAATGTGGAGTGGGGAATGTGCAGTGGGCATGTGGATTGGGGAATGTGGAGTTGGGAATGTGGATCGGCGAATGTGGAGTAGGGCATGTGCAGTAGGGAATGTGGAGTGGGGAATGTGGATTGGGGAATGCGGAGTGGGGAATGTAGATTGGGGAATTTGGAGTTGCGAATGTGGAGTGGGGCATATGCAGTAGGGAATGTGGAGTCGGGAATGTGGATTAGGGAAGGTGCATTGGGGAATGTGGAGTGGGGAATGTGCAGTGGGGAATGTGGATTGGGGAATGTGCAGTGGGGAATGTCGATAGGGGAATGTGGATTGGGGAATGTGGAGTGGGGAATGTGAAGTGGGGAAGGTGCAGTAGGGAATGTGGAGTGGGGAATATGCAGTGGGGAATGTGGAGTGGGGAATGTGGAGTAGGGAATGTGCAGTGGGGAATGTGGATTGGGAAATGTGGAGTGGGGAATGTGCAGTGGGGATTGTGGAGTGGGGAATGTGCAGTGGGGAATGTGCAGTGGGGAATGTTCAATGGGGAATGCGGAGTGGGGAATGTGGATTGGGGAATGTTCAGTGGGGAATGCGGAGTAGGGAATGTGCAGTGGGGAATGTAGATTGGGGAATGTGCAGTGGGGAATGTGGAGTGCGGAATGCGGATTGGGGAATGTTCAGTGCATAATTCCGAGTGGGGAATGTGCAGTGGGGAATCTGAATTGGGAAAGTGGAGTGGGAAATGTGGATTGGGGCATATGGATTGGGGAATGCGGAGTGGGGTATGTGGAGTGGGGAATGTGCAGTGGGGAATGTAGAGTAGGGAATGTGCAGAGGGGAATGTGGATTGGAGAATGTGTAGTGGGGAATGTGGAGTGCCGAATGTGGAGTGGGGAATGTGGAGTGCGGAATTTGGATTGGGGAATGTTCAGTGGGGAATGCAGAGTGGGGAATGTGCTGTGGGGAATGTAGATTGGGGAATGTGGATTGGAGAAACTGGAGTGGGGAATGTGGAGTGGCGAATGTGGAGTAGGGAATGTGGATTGGGGAATGTGGAGTAGGGAATGTGCAGGGGAGAATGTGGAGTGCGGAATGCGGAGTGGGGAATCTGGATTGGGGAATGTTCAGTTGGGAATGTGGAGTGGGGAATGTGGATTGGGAATGTTCAGTGGGGAATGCGGAGTAGGGAATGTACAGTGTGGAATGTAGATTGGGGAACGTGCAGTGGGGAATGTGGATTGGGGAATGTTCAATGGTGAATGCGGAGTGGGGAATGTGCAGTGGGGAATGTCGATAGGGGAATGTGGATTGGGGAATGTGGAGTGGGGAATGTGAAGTGGGGAAGGTGCAGTAGGGAATGTGGAGTGGGGAATGTGCAGTGGGGAATGTGGAGTGGGGAATGTGGAGTAGGGAATGTGCAGTGGGGAATGTGGATTGGGGAATGCGGAGTAGGGAATGTGGAGTGAGGAATGTGGCAGTGGGGTAAGTGCAGTGTTGAATGTGGATTGGGGATTATGGATTGGGGAATGTGGAGTGGGGGAATGTGGATTGGGGAATGTGGAGTGGGGAATGTGGATTGGGGAATGTGAATTGGGGAATGCAGAGTGGGGAATGTGGATTGGGTAATGTGGAGTGGGGAATCCGGATTGGGGAATATGGATTGTGGAATGTGGATTGGGAAAGCGCAGTGGGGAATGTGCAATGGGGGAATGCGGGTGTACGGAATGTGGAGTGGGGAATGTAGAGTGCGGTATGCGCAGTGGGGAATGTGGATTGGAGAATGTGGATTGGGGAATGCGCAGTGGGGAATGTGGAGTGGGGAATGTGGATTGGGGTATGTGGAGTGGGGAATGTGGAGTGGGGAATGTGCACTGGGGGAATGTGGAGTGGGGAATGTGGAGTAGGGAATGTGCAGGGGAGAATGTGGAGTGCGGAATGCGTATTGGGGAATCTGGATTGGGGAATGTTCAGTGGGGAATGCGGAGTGGGGAATGTGCAGTGGGGAATGTAGATTGGGGAATGTGGAGTGGGGAATGTGGAGTGGGGAATGTGGATTGGGGGAATGTGCATTGGGAATGTGGAGTGGGGAATGTGCAGTGGGGAATGTGGATTGGGGAATGTTCAGTGGGGAATGCGGAGTGGGGAATGTGCAGTGGAGAATGTCGATAGGGGAATGTTCAGTGGGAATGCGGAGTGGGGAATGTGCAGTGGAGAATGTCGATAGGGGAATGTGGATTGGGAATGTGGAGTTGGGAATGTGAAGTGGGGAAGGTGCAGTAGGGAATGTGGAGTGGGGAATGTGCAGTGGGGAATGTGGAGTGGGGAATGTGGAGTAGGGAATGTGCAGTGGGGAATGTGGATTGGGAATGTGGAGTGGGGAATGTGCAGTGGGAATGTGCAGTGGGGAATGTTGAGTGCGGTATGCGAAGTGGGGAATGTGGATTGGGGAATGTGGATTGGGGAATATGGAGCGGGGAATGTGGAGTGGGAATGTGGATTGGGGAATGCGGAGTGGGGAATATGGATTGGGGAATGTGCAGTGGGGAATGTGGAGTAGGGAATGTGCAGTGGGGACTGTGCATTGAGGAATGTGGAGTGGGGAATGTAGATTGGCGAATGTGGAGTAGGGCATGTGCAGTAGGGAATGTGGAGTGCGGAATGTGGATTGGGGAATGTGCATTGGGGAATGTGGAGTGGGGAATGTGCAGTGGGGAATGTGGATTGGGGAATGTTCAGTGGGGAATGCGGAGTGGGGAATGTGCAGTGGAGAATGTCGATAGGGGAATGTTCAGTGGGGAATGCGGAGTGGGGAATGTGCAGTGGAGAATGTCGATAGGGGAATGTGGATTGGGGAATGTGGAGTTGGGAATGTGAAGTGGGGAAGGTGCAGTAGGGAATGTGGAGTGGGGAATGTGCAGTGGGGAATGTGGAGTGGGGAATGTGGAGTAGGGAATGTGCAGTGGGGAATGTGATTGGGGAATGTGGAGTGGGGAATGTGCAGTGGGGAATGTGCAGTGGGGAATGTTGAGTGCGGTATGCGAAGTGGGGAATGTGGATTGGGGAATGTGGATTGGGGAATATGGAGTGGGGAATGTGGAGTGGGGAATGTGGATTGGGGAATGCGGAGTGGGGAATATGGATTGGGGAATGTGCAGTGGGGAATGTGGAGTAGGGAATGTGCAGTGGGACTGTGGATTGGGGAATGTGGAGTGGGGAATGTAGATTGGCGAATGTGGAGTAGGGCATGTGCAGTAGGGAATGTGGAGTGCGGAATGTGGATTGGGGGAATGCGCATTGGGGAATGTGCAGTGGGGAATGTGCAGTGGGGAATGTGGATTGGGGAATGCGGAATGGGGTATGTGGAGTGGGGAATGTGCAGTGGGGAATGTGGAGTAGGGAATGTAGATTGGGGAATGTGGACTGGGGAATGTGAAGTGGGGAAGGTGCAGTAGGGAATGTGGAGTGGGAATGTGCAGTGGGGAATGTGGAGTGGGGAATGTGGAGTAGGGAATGTGCAGTGGGGAATGTGGATTGGGGAATGTGGAGTGGGGAATGTGAAGTGGGGAATGTGGATTGCGGAATGTGCAGTAGGGGAATGTGCAGTTGGGAATGTGGATTGGGGAATGTGGAGTGGGGAATGTGCAGTGGGGAATGTGCAGTGGGAATGTGGATTGGGGAATGCGGAATGGGGTATGTGGAGTGGGGAATGTGCAGTGGGGAATGTGGAGTAGGGAATGTGCAGAGCGGAATGTGGATTGGAGAATGTGGAGTGGGGAATGTGGAGTGCGGAATTTGGATTGGGAAATGTTCAGTAGGGAATGCAGAGTGGGGAATGTAGATTGGGGAATGTGGATTGGAGAATGTTGAGTGGGGAATGTGGAGTGGCGAATGTGGATTGGGGAATGTGGACTAAAGAATGTGTATTGGGGAATGTGGAGTAGGGAATCTGCAGGGGAGAATGTGGAGTGCGGAATGCGGAGTGGGGAATGTGGTTTGGGGAATGTTCAATCGGGAATGCGGAGTGGGGAATGTGGATTGGGGAATGTTTAGTGGGGAATGCGGAGTAGGGAATGTGCAGTGGGGAATGTGGAGTGGGGAATGTGCAATGGGGAATGCGGGTGTTCGGAATTAAGAGTGCGGAATACGGAGTGGGGAATGTGCAGTTGGGACTGTACAGTTGGGAATGTGGAGTGGGGAATGTGCAGTGGGGAATGTGCAGTGGGGAATGTGGAGTGCGGAATGCGGATTGGGGAATGTTCAGTGGATAATGCCGAGTGGGGAATGTGCAGTGTGGAATCTGGATTGGGGAAAGTGGAGTGGGGAATGTGGATTGCAGCATGTGGATTGGGGAATGCGGAGTTGGGTATGTGGAGTGGGGAATGTGCAGTGGGGAATGTAGATTGGGGAATGTAGATTGGGGAATGTGGAGTTGGGAATGTGAAGTGGGGAAGGTGCAGTAGGGGAATGTGGAGTGGGGAATGTGCAGTGGGGAATGTGGAGTGGGGAATGTGGAGTAGGGAATGTGCAGTGGGAATGTGGATTGGGAATGTGGAGTGGGGAATGTGCAGTGGGAATGTGCAGTGGGGAATGTTGAGTGCGGTATGCGAAGTGGGGAATGTGGATTGGGGAATGTGGATTGGGGAATATGGAGTGGGGAATGTGGAGTGGGGAATGTGGATTGGGGAATGCGGAGTGGGGAATATGGATTGGGGAATGTGCAGTGGGGAATGTGGAGTAGGGAATGTGCAGTGGGACTGTGGATTGGGGAATGTGGAGTGGGGAATGTAGATTGGCGAATGTGGAGTAGGGCATGTGCAGTAGGGAATGTGGAGTGCGGAATGTGGATTGGGGAATGCGCATTGGGAATGTGCAGTGGGGAATGTGCAGTGCGGAATGTGGATTGGGGAATGCGGAATGGGGTATGTGGAGTGGGGAATGTGCAGTGGGGAATGTGGAGTAGGGAATGTAGATTGGGGAATGTGGACTGGGGAATGTGAAGTGGGGAAGGTGCAGTAGGGAATGTGGAGTGGGAATGTGCAGTGGGGAATGTGGAGTGGGGAATGTGGAGTAGGGAATGTGCAGTGGGGAATGTGGATTGGGGAATGTGGAGTGGGGAATGTGCAGTGGGGAATGTGGAGTGGGGAATGTGAAGTGGGGAATGTGGATTGCGGAATGTGCAGTAGGGAATGTGCAGTTGGGAATGTGGATTGGGGAATGTGGAGTGGGGAATGTGCAGTGGGGAATGTGCAGTGGGGAATGTGGATTGGGGAATGCGGAATGGGGTATGTGGAGTGGGGAATGTGCAGTGGGGGAATGTGGAGTAGGGAATGTGCAGAGCGGAAGTGGATTGGAGAATGTGGAGTGGGGATGTGGAGTGCGGAATTTGGATTGGGAAATGTTCAGTAGGGAATGCAGAGTGGGGAATGTAGATTGCGGAATGTGGATTGGAGAATGTTGAGTGGGGAATGTGGAGTGGCGAATGTGGATTGGGGAATGTGGACTAAAGAATGTGTATTGGGGAATGTGGAGTAGGAATCTGCAGGGGAGAATGTGGAGTGCAGAATGCGGAGTGGGGAATGTGGTTTGGGGAATGTTCAATCGGGAATGCGGAGTGGGGAATGTGGATTGGGGAATGTTTAGTGGGGAATGCGGAGTAGGGAATGTGCAGTGGGGAATGTGGAGTGGGGAATGTGCAATGGGGAATGCGGGTGTTCGGAATTAAGAGTGCGGAATACGGAGTGGGGAAAGTGCAGTTGGGACTGTACAGTTGGGAATGTGGAGTGGGGAATGTGCAGTGGGGAATGTGCAGTGGGGAATGTGGAGTGCGGAATGCGGATTGGGGAATGTTCAGTGGATAATGCCGAGTGGGGAATGTGCAGTGTGGAATCTGGATTGGGGAAAGTGGAGTGGGGAATGTGGATTGCAGCATGTGGATTGGGGAATGCGGAGTGGGGTATGTGGAGTGGGGAATGTGCAGTGGGGAATGTAGATTGGGGGAATGTAGATTGGGGAATGTGGAGTTGCGAATGTGGAGTGGGGCATGTGCAGTAGGGAATGTGGAGTCGGGAATGTGGATTGGGGAAGGTGCATTGGGGAATGTGGAGTGGGGAATGTGGATTGGGGAATGTGCAGTGGGGAATGTCGATAGGGGAATGTGGATTGGGGAATGTGGAGTGGGGAATGTGAAGTGGGGAAGGTGCAGTGGGGAATGTGGATTGGGGAATGTGGAGTGGAGAATGTGCAGTGGGGATTGTGGAGTGGGGAATGTGGAGTGGGGAATGTGCAGTGGGGAATGTTCAATGGGAATGCGGAGTGGGGAATGTGGATTGGGGAATGTTCAGTGGGGAATGCGGAGTAGGGAATGTGCAGTGGGGAATGTAGATTGGGGAATGTGCAGTCGGGAATGTGGAGTGCGGAATGCGGATTGGGGAATGTTCAGTGCCTAATTCCGAGTGGGGAATGTGCAGTGGGGAATCTGAATTGGGGAAAGTGGAGTGGGGAATGTGGATTGGGGCCTATGGATTGGGGAATGTGGATTGGGGAATGCGGAGTGGGGAATGTAGATTGGGGAATGTGGAGTTGCGAATGTGGAGTGGGGCATGTGCAGTAGGGAATGTGGAGTCGGGAATGTGGATTGGGGAATGTGCATTAGGGAATGTGGAGTGGGGAATGTGCAGTGGGGAATGTGGATTGGGGAATGTTCAGTGGGGAATGCGGAGTGTGGGAATGTGCAGTGGGGAATGTCGATAGGGGAATGTGGATTGGGGAATGTGGAGTGGGACATGTGGATTGGGGAATGCGGAGTGGGGTATGTGGAGTGGGGAATGTGCAGTGCGGAATCTGGAGTAGGGAATGTGCAGAGGGGAATGTGGATTGGGGAATGTGGAAGGGGGAATGTGGACTGGGGAAAGTGGAGTGGGGAATGTGCAGTGGGGAATGTTGAGTGCGGTATGCGAAGTGGGGAATGTGGATTGGGGAATGTGGATTGGGGAATATGGAGTGGGGAATGTGGAGTGGGGAATGTGGATTGGGGAATGCGGAGTAGGGAACGTGGATTGGGGAATGTGCAGTGGGGAATGTGGAGTGGGGAATGTGCAGTGGGCATGTGGATTGGGGAATGTGGAGTTGGGAATGTGGATCGGCGAATGTGGAGTAGGGCATGTGCAGTAGGGAATGTGGAGTGGGGAATGTGGATTGGGGGAATGCGGAGTGGGGAATGTAGATTGGGGAATTTGGAGTTGCGAATGTGGAGTGGGGCATATGCAGTAGGGAATGTGGAGTCGGGAATGTGGATTAGGGAAGGTGCATTGGGGAATGTGGAGTGGGGAATGTGCAGTGGGGAATGTGGATTGGGGAATGTGCAGTGGGGAATGTCGATAGGGAATGTGGATTGGGGAATGTGGAGTGGGGAATGTGAAGTGGGGAAGGTGCAGTAGGGAATGTGGAGTGGGGAATATGCAGTGGGGAATGTGGAGTGGGGAATGTGGAGTAGGGAATGTGCAGTGGGGAATGTGGATTGGGAAATGTGGAGTGGGGAATGTGCAGTGGGGATTGTGGAGTGGGGAATGTGCAGTGGGGAATGTGCAGTGGGGAATGTTCAATGGGGAATGCGGAGTGGGGAATGTGGATTGGGGAATGTTCAGTGGGGAATGCGGAGTAGGGAATGTGCAGTGGGGAATGTAGATTGGGGAATGTGCAGTGGGGAATGTGGAGTGCGGAATGCGGATTGGGGAATGTTCAGTGCATAATTCCGAGTGGGGAATGTGCAGTGGGGAATCTGAATTGGGAAAGTGGAGTGGGAAATGTGGATTGGGGCATATGGATTGGGGAATGCGGAGTGGGGTATGTGGAGTGGGGAATGTGCAGTGGGGAATGTAGAGTAGGGAATGTGCAGAGGGGAATGTGGATTGGAGAATGTGTAGTGGGGAATGTGGAGTGCCGAATGTGGAGTGGGAATGTGGAGTGCGGAATTTGGATTGGGGAATGTTCAGTGGGGAATGCAGAGTGGGGAATGTGCTGTGGGGAATGTAGATTGGGGAATGTGGATTGGAGAAACTGGAGTGGGGAATGTGGAGTGGCGAATGTGGAGTAGGGAATGTGGATTGGGGAATGTGGAGTAGGAATGTGCAGGGGAGAATGTGGAGTGCGGAATGCGGAGTGGGGAATCTGGATTGGGAATGTTCAGTTGGGAATGTGGAGTGGGGAATGTGGATTGGGGAATGTTCAGTGGGGAATGCGGAGTAGGGAATGTACAGTGTGGAATGTAGATTGGGGAACGTGCAGTGGGGAATGTGGATTGGGGAATGTTCAATGGTGAATGCGGAGTGGGGAATGTGCAGTGGGGAATGTCGATAGGGGAATGTGGATTGGGGAAATGTGGAGTGGGGAATGTGAAGTGGGGAAGGTGCAGTAGGGAATGTGGAGTGGGGAATGTGCAGTGGGGAATGTGGAGTGGGGAATGTGGAGTAGGGAATGTGCAGTGGGGAATGTGGATTGGGGAATGCGGAGTAGGGAATGTGGAGTGAGGAATGTGCAGTGGGGTAAGTGCAGTGTTGAATGTGGATTGGGGATTATGGATTGGGGAATGTGGAGTGGGAATGTGGATTGGGGGAATGTGGAGTGGGGAATGTGGATTGGGAATGTGAATTGGGGAATGCAGAGTGGGGAATGTGGATTGGGTAATGTGGAGTGGGGAATCCGGATTGGGGAATATGGATTGTGGAATGTGGATTGGGGAAAGCGCAGTGGGGAATGTGCAATGGGGAATGCGGGTGTACGGAATGTGAGTGGGGAATGTAGAGTGCGGTATGCGCAGTGGGAATGTGGATTGGAGAATGTGGATTGGGGATTGCGCAGTGGGGAATGTGGAGTGGGGAATGTGGATTGGGGTATGTGGAGTGGGGAATGTGGAGTGGGGAATGTGCACTGGGGAATGTGGAGTGGGGAATGTGGAGTAGGGAATGTGCAGGGGAGAATGTGGAGTGCGGAATGCGTATTGGGGAATCTGGATTGGGGAATGTTCAGTGGGGAATGCGGAGTGGGGAATGTGCAGTGGGGAATGTAGATTGGGGAATGTGGAGTGGGGAATGTGGAGTGGGGAATGTGGATTAGGGAATGTGGAGTAGGGAATGTGGATTGGGGAATGTGGAGTCGGAATGTGCAGTCGGGAATATGGAGTAGGGTATGTGCAGTAGGAAATGTACAGTGGGGAATGCGGATTGGGGAATATGGAGAGGGGAATGTGCAGTGGGGAATCTGGATTGGGGACTGTGGAGTGGGGAATGTGGATTGGGGAATGTGGATTGGGGAATGCGGATTGGGGAATGTGGATTCGGGAATGTGGAGTGGGGAATGCGGAGTGGGGAATGCGGATTGAGGAATGCGCAGTGGGGAATGAGGAGTGGGGAATGTGGATTGGGGAATGTGGAGTCGGGAATGTGCAGTGGGGAATGTGGATTGGGGAATGTGGATTGGGGAATGTTCAGTGGGGAATGTGGAGTGGGGAATGTGGATTGGGGAATGTTCAGTGGGGAATGCGGAGTAGGGAATGTACAGTGTGGAATGTAGATTGGGGAATGTGCAGTGGGGAATGTGGATTGGGGAATGTTCAATGGTGAATGCGGAGTGGGGAATGTGCAGTGGGGAATGTCGATAGGGGAATGTGGATTGGGGAATGTGGAGTGGGGAATGTGAAGTGGGGAAGGTGCAGTAGGGAATGTGGGAGGTGGGGAATGTGCAGTGGGGAATGTCGATAGGGGAATGTGGATTGGGGAATGTGGAGTGGGGAATGTGGTGTAGGGAATGTGCAGTGGGGAATGTGGATTGGGGATGTGAGTGGGGAATGTGCAGTGTGGAATCTGGAGTAGGGAATGTGGATTAGGAATGTGGAGTGGGGAATGTGCAGGAGGGAATGTGCAGTGGGGTATGTGGATTGGGGAATGTGGAGTGCGGAATGCGCAGTGGGGAATGTGGATTGGGGAATGCGGAGTAGGGAATGTGGAGTGAGGAATGTGCAGTGGGGTAAGTGCAGTGTTGAATGTGGGATTGGGGATTATGGATTGGGGAATGTGGAGTGGGGAATGTGGATTGGGGAATGTGGAGTGGGGAATGTGGATTGGGGAATGTGAATTGGGGAATGCAGAGTGGGGAATGTGGATTGGGTAATGTGGAGTGGGGAATCCGGATTGGGGAATATGGATTGTGGAATGTGGATTGGGGAAAGCGCAGTGGGGAATGTGCAATGGGGAATGCGGGTGTACGGAATGTGGAGTGGGGAATGTAGAGTGCGGTATGCGCAGTGGGGAATGTGGATTGGAGAATGTGGATTGGGGAATGCGCAGTGGGGAATGTGCAATGGGGAATGCCGGGTGTACGGAATGTGGAGTGGGGAATGCGGAGTGGGGAATGTGCAGTGGGGAATGTAGATTGGGGAA
>NW_027274445.1:0-102058 GCF_030028105.1 Mobula birostris
CCCTCTTGTGCTAGATTCCCCCACTACAGGAAACATCCTCTCCACATCCATTCTATCCGTGCCCTCTTGTGCTAGATTCCCCCACTACAGGAAACATCCTCTCCACATCCACTCTATCCGTGCCCTCTTGTGCTAGATTCCCCCACTACAGGAAACATCCTCTCCACATCCACTCTATCCGTGCCCTCTTGTGCTAGATTCCCCCACTACAGGAAACATCCTCTCCACATCCATTCTATCCGTGCCCTCTTGTGCTAGATTCCCCCACTACAGGAAACATCCTCTCCACATCCATTCTATCCGTGCCCTCTTGTGCTAGATTCCCCCACTACAGGAAACATCCTCTCCACATCCATTCTATCTGTGCCCTCTTGTGCTAGATTCCCCCACTACAGGAAACATCCTCTCCACATCCATTCTATCTGTGCCCTCTTGTGCTAGATTCCCCCACTACAGGAAACATCCTCTCCACATCCATTCTATCTGTGCCCTCTTGTGCTAGATTCCCCCACTACAGGAAACATCCTCTCCACATCCATTCTATCTGTGCCCTCTTGTGCTAGATTCCCCCACTACAGGAAACATCCTCTCCACAATCCATTCTATCTGTGCCCTCTTGTGCTAGATTCCCCCACTACAGGAAACATCCTCTCCACATCCATTCTATCTGTGCCCTCTTGTGCTAGATTCCCCCACTACAGGAAACATCCTCTCCACATCCATTCTATCTGTGCCCTCTTGTGCTAGATTCCCCCACTACAGCAAACATCCTCTCCACATCCATTCTATCTGTGCCCTCTTGTGCTAGATTCCCCCACTACAGCAAACATCCTCTCCACATCCATTCTATCTGTGCCCTCTTGTGCTAGATTCCCCCACTACAGCAAACATCCTCTCCACATCCATTCTATCTGTGCCCTCTTGTGCTAGATTCCCCCACTACAGCAAACATCCTCTCCACATCCATTCTATCTGTGCCCTCTTGTGCTAGATTCCCCCACTACAGAAACATCCTCTCCACATCCATTCTATCTGTGCCCTCAGATCCTAGAATTACCCACTACAGGAAACATCCTCTCCACATCCACTCTATCTGTGCCCTCTTGTGCTAGATTCCCCCACTACAGGAAACATCCTCTCCACATCCATTCTATCTGTGCCCTCTTGTGCTAGATTCCCCCACTACAGGAAACATCCTCTCCACATCCATTCTATCTGTGCCCTCTTGTGCTAGATTCCCCCACTACAGGAAACATCCTCTCCACATCCATTCTATCTGTGCCCTCTTGTGCTAGATTCCCCCACTACAGGAAACATCCTCTCCACATCCATTCTATCTGTGCCCTCTTGTGCTAGATTCCCCCACTACAGGAAACATCCTCTCCACATCCATTCTATCTGTGCCCTCTTGTGCTAGATTCCCCCACTACAGGAAACATCCTCTCCACATCCATTCTATCTGTGCCCTCTTGTGCTAGATTCCCCACTACAGGAAACATCCTCTCCACATCCATTCTATCTGTGCCCTCTTGTGCTAGATTCCCCCACTACAGGAAACATCCTCTCCACATCCATTCTATCTGTGCCCTCTTGTGCTAGATTCCCCCACTACAGGAAACAGCCTCTCCACATCCATTCTATCTGTGCCCTCTTGTGCTAGATTCCCCCACTACAGGAAACATCCTCTCCACATCCATTCTATCTGTGCCCTCTTGTGCTAGATTCCCCCACTACAGGAAACATCCTCTCCACATCCATTCTATCTGTGCCCTCTTGTGCTAGATTCCCCCACTACAGGAAACATCCTCTCCACATCCATTCTATCTGTGCCCTCTTGTGCTAGATTCCCCCACTACAGGAAACATCCTCTCCACATCCATTCTATCTGTGCCCTCAGATCCTAGAATTACCCACTACAGGAAACATCCTCTCCACATCCACTCTATCTGTGCCCTCTTGTGCTAGATTCCCCCACTACAGGAAACATCCTCTCCACATCCATTCTATCTGTGCCCTCTTGTGCTAGATTCCCCCACTACAGGAAACATCCTCTCCACATCCATTCTATCTGTGCCCTCTTGTGCTAGATTCCCCCACTACAGGAAACATCCTCTCCACATCCATTCTATCTGTGCCCTCTTGTGCTAGATTCCCCCACTACAGGAAACATCCTCTCCACATCCATTCTATCTGTGCCCTCTTGTGCTAGATTCCCCCACTACAGGAAACATCCTCTCCACATCCATTCTATCTGTGCCCTCTTGTGCTAGATTCCCCCACTACAGGAAACATCCTCTCCACATCCATTCTATCTGTGCCCTCTTGTGCTAGATTCCCCCACTACAGGAAACATCCTCTCCACATCCATTCTATCTGTGCCCTCTTGTGCTAGATTCCCCCACTACAGGAAACAGCCTCTCCACATCCATTCTATCTGTGCCCTCTTGTGCTAGATTCCCCCACTACAGGAAACATCCTCTCCACATCCATTCTATCTGTGCCCTCTTGTGCTAGATTCCCCCACTACAGGAAACATCCTCTCCACATCCATTCTATCTGTGCCCTCTTGTGCTAGATTCCCCCACTACAGGAAACATCCTCTCCACATCCATTCTATCTGTGCCCTCTTGTGCTAGATTCCCCCACTACAGGAAACATCCTCTCCACATCCATTCTATCTGTGCCCTCTTGTGCTAGATTCCCCCACTACAGGAAACATCCTCTCCACATCCACTCTATCTGTGCCCTCTTGTGCTAGATTCCCCCACTACAGGAAACATCCTCTCCACATCCACTCTATCTGTGCCCTCTTGTGCTAGATTCCCCCACTACAGGAAACATCCTCTCCACATCCATTCTATCTGTGCCCTCTTGTGCTAGATTCCCCCACTACAGGAAACATCCTCTCCACATCCACTCTATCTGTGCCCTCTTGTGCTAGATTCCCCCACTACAGGAAACATCCTCTCCACATCCACTCTATCTGTGCCCTCTTGTGCTAGATTCCCCCACTACAGGAAACATCCTCTCCACATCCACTCTATCTGTGCCCTCTTGTGCTAGATTCCCCCACTACAGGAAACATCCTCTCCACATCCATTCTATCTGTGCCCTCTTGTGCTAGATTCCCCACTACAGGAAACATCCTCTCCACATCCATTCTATCTGTGCCCTCTTGTGCTAGATTCCCCCACTACAGGAAACATCCTCTCCACATCCATTCTATCTGTGCCCTCTTGTGCTAGATTCCCCCACTACAGGAAACATCCTCTCCACATCCATTCTATCTGTGCCCTCTTGTGCTAGATTCCCCCACTACAGGAAACATCCTCTCCACATCCATTCTATCTGTGCCCTCTTGTGCTAGATTCCCCCACTACAGGAAACATCCTCTCCACATCCATTCTATCTGTGCCCTCTTGTGCTAGATTCCCCCACTACAGGAAACATCCTCTCCACATCCATTCTATCTGTGCCCTCTTGTGCTAGATTCCCCCACTACAGGAAACATCCTCTCCACATCCATTCTATCTGTGCCCTCTTGTGCTAGATTCCCCCACTACAGGAAACATCCTCTCCACATCCATTCTATCTGTGCCCTCTTGTGCTAGATTCCCCCACTACAGGAAACATCCTCTCCACATCCATTCTATCTGTGCCCTCTTGTGCTAGATTCCCCCACTACAGGAAACATCCTCTCCACATCCATTCTATCTGTGCCCTCTTGTGCTAGATTCCCCCACTACAGGAAACATCCTCTCCACATCCATTCTATCTGTGCCCTCTTGTGCTAGATTCCCCCACTACAGGAAACATCCTCTCCACATCCATTCTGTCTGTGCCCTCTTGTGCTAGATTCCCCCACTACAGGAAACATCCTCTCCACATCCATTCTATCTGTGCCCTCTTGTGCTAGATTCCCCCACTACAGGAAACATCCTCTCCACATCCATTCTATCTGTGCCCTCTTGTGCTAGATTCCCCCACTACAGGAAACATCCTCTCCACATCCATTCTATCTGTGCCCTCTTGTGCTAGATTCCCCCACTACAGGAAACATCCTCTCCACATCCATTCTATCTGTGCCCTCTTGTGCTAGATTCCCCCACTACAGGAAACATCCTCTCCACATCCATTCTATCTGTGCCCTCTTGTGCTAGATTCCCCCACTACAGGAAACATCCTCTCCACATCCATTCTATCTGTGCCCTCTTGTGCTAGATTCCCCCACTACAGCAAACATCCTCTCCACATCCATTCTATCTGTGCCCTCTTGTGCTAGATTCCCCCACTACAGCAAACATCCTCTCCACATCCATTCTATCTGTGCCCTCTTGTGCTAGATTCCCCCACTACAGCAAACATCCTCTCCACATCCATTCTATCTGTGCCCTCTTGTGCTAGATTCCCCCACTACAGGAAACATCCTCTCCACATCCATTCTATCTGTGCCTTCTTGTGCTAGATTCCCCCACTATAGGAAACATCCTCTCTACATCTACTCTATCTAGACCTTTCAATATTCGATAGGTTTTAATGAGATACCCCCTTCAACCTTCTAAACTCTAGTGAGTACAGGGCCAGAGCCATTAAACACTCCTCATACATTAACCCTTTAATTCCCAGAACTATTCTTGTAAATTTCCTCTGGACCCTCTCCAATGCCAGCAAATCTTTTCTGAGTTAAGAGGCCCAAAACTGCTCACAATACTACAAGTGCAGTCTAACCAATTCCTTATAAAACCTCAGTATCGCATGCTTGCTTTAATGTTATGGCTTCTGTGGAGTGTTTTTGAACAGGGAGACCTTGGAGTGCAAATACATAGTTCCCTAAAGGTGGGAGCGCAGACAGGGTGGTGAGGATGGTGGTGAGCATGCTTCCCTTCATTAACTGAGGCACTGGTAGTAAAGGTTGGGATGTCATCTTATATTTGTATGAAACGTTCCACAATCTATAGTCATGCCTCTCAGAGACTTGGGCTATATTAATATTTTGCCCATTGTGACTGTATGTTTTTTCTGAAATCGTAACCACATGTGCTATTTGTGGTGTGTTGTGTGCTGTTGGCCCCAGAGGATCGCTTTGTTTGGCTGCATTCACGTATGGTTGAATGACAATTTAACTTGAACTCGAGCACTTAATCAGGCTGCACTTGAATTACCGTGTGTAGTTCTCATTGCCACGCAGTAGGAAAGCATGATTCATCAGAAAAGTGACAGAGATTTAAAACACAAGGGATTCTGCAGATGCTGGGTTTCCAGAGCAACAGGCACAAAATGTTGGAGGAACTCAGCAGGTCAGGCAGCATCTGTGGAAGAGAATAAACAGCCAATGTTTTGGACCAAGACCTTTCTTCTGGACTGGAAATGAAGGGTGAAGACACCAGAATAAAAAGGTGGGTGGGAAAGGAAAGAGGTCAAACGAGAAGGTGATAGGTAAAGCCAAGTGAGAGGGAAAGGTAAAGGGCTGGAAGAGAGGAATCTGACAGGAGAGGAGAGGGGGCCATGTGCCAATGAATATAATCCACAAATTTACTAAATAATAAATGTTCCATAATCTTTTCTTTGAAAAGGTTTAGAGCTTTGACGTAGTTACATTGTCAGTGCTTCAAGTTACAACATTTTTACAAATTGTAACAATAAACACAGAATGGAAGTCGATGGCTCATCCACTGGCCCGCTGAACAACACCATCTAGTCAAAACATTTTACTCTTGCCATTGTGCCTGTCAGTGTTTTTAATCGTTTACTTGTGGTAAGTTGTGATTTGTGTTTGTTTGACATGAAAATTTCCATATTCTGACTTTTTTGTCAAGTAATCTTTCAAAAGAAATCTTTGCCAAGACAGAGATCATGAATGTAACGATCCACTCAGCAAATTCTGCCCAAAGATTATGACCAATCCATAATATCGGGAATCATTAACAGTTCTGAGCGATGTTTTGGAAGATCTCTTTGTAAATTGCTTCAGAAAAGCTGATTGAATACAGTTTAAGCACTGCAGTTTGCAAAAGCAAAATTTATCAACTTGCTGTCACAGTATCTTGGCAATACTGTTTATTGGAGTGACAAAGTGCAAGATCTGCTTCCAGCCGTAAATTCTGATGTCAGCACCGCGCCTATTATTCCATTCATTCAATGTTTGAGTAATCACTTGAATAATAAATTTCCTGATGATGCGTTAGGAGAATGACAAGCTTTTGATCCTGTTGTTGTTGCGAATGCAGCTAATTTTGATTTGGAAAAGAGAATGTCAGCTACCATTGCGAACTTTGACAAAAGTATTGCCTCAAAAATATCGTAACAAAATGGTGATTTCAAATCTGTCATTTCTGAGAAATTTAAGACTGGTTCAATTAAGACGTTCACTGATATGTTGAACTAGGTGTTTAAAGCGAAGAATTTGGAGAGCTGTCAATTCTTGTTGACATACTGGAACATTTCAAGCGTCAGTGCTGACTGTGAATGCGGATTCAGTGAAATGTGAATCCAGAAACAAACTGGAAGTGGAACACTCGGATGGTCTAATGCTGATTATGGCATGTCTTTCATCCGGATCGAAATTAATCTGAGGTGTTTTTGGATTATGGAATTACAGTAATGAGAAAATGTTTAGAAAACGTGGAAGATTTTCTTTGTTCAACTGCATTTCATTATAAACTTCAAGTAATAAATAAAATACTACTTAGGCGGGAGGAGAAGATGGCGGTGCAACGTAGCGCGTACAGCTCTCAGGTGAAATGATATCGTATTTGTTAGTAGGATGCCATGCACAATTCTGATTTGATGGAGACAGACGTGAGAGGTAGAGGAACATCTGGAGAAATTTCTGGAATGCCTGGTTCGCTGCCACTGCTATTGTGCGATTGAGAATCTCCAGAGGGAAGGCCCCAAGATCCCTGGCTTTGCCTGCTGCTGATGACTGAGGCTGAGATCGAAGCATTCAGCAGAGATGGCTCTCGGTACTCTCTGTCGGAGAGCTGATCAGAGCTCAAAGTTTTCAGACGACTCAGAGTCGGACTGTGGTCGGGCATGGCAGGGAAAGTTTTCTTCCTTCTCCCGTCGCGTGAGATGTGGGACTTTCGAGAGACTTTGAACCTTTTTACTGTGCCATGGACTGTTCTTCATCAAGTTCTTCATTGTTGCACTGTTCTAACGATATGTTATAATTATGTGTTTTTTGTTAGTTTTTCAGTCTTGGTCTGTCCTGTGTTTTGTGATATCACACCGGAGGAATATTGTATCATTTCTTAATGCATGCATTACTAAATGACAATAAAAGAGGACTGCATGTCCTCATAATCTAAAATATGTGATTTTTCAGCTTTCATTCTAAATGATCATCGTATGCATATTACAAAAGAAAACATTTAAAGATTTTAGGCGGGGTAAGAATTTCCTACTCAGAGTAACAGTTGATTTGCGCAAATGTGAAAAGAGGGAACGATGATAGGTTCTCCTAAAGTATTTTAACTTTCACCCTTAACCTATTACCTCTCCCACAAACACAGTGGAAAAAGTCTACTTACACTTTCCCTATTATACCACTCATCATTCTGTAAACGTCTAATAAATCTCCCCTCATTCTTCCATGCTCCAAGATTTAAAAGAAAGTCCTGACCTATTCAAACTCACCCTATAATTTAAGTCGTCAAGTATTGGCAACATCCTTGTAAATTTTCTCTGCACTCCTTCAGTCTTGTTGCAGGTAGGTGACCAGAACGGCGCCCAATACTCCAAATCTGGCCTCACCCAAGTCTTGCACGATGTTAACATCACATCACAACATCTGTACTCGATACTCTGAAAGCCAGTGTGCCAGACGCTCTCTGTATAGACCTCTGACCTTCCGAGATGGGGGAGGGGCGGGTAAATTTTCGGTGCAACGAGTACCTGACTTGTGGAATGAGCTGCCTGCGGAGGTGGACAACGGGAACAGTAACAACAATGAAGAGGCGCCAGCGGATACCAGAATGAGAAAGGCATGTATAGATACAGAATTACTGAGGAATAAGAGTGAATGGTAGAAATGAGCACGAGTTTCCCTGATGGACAAGCGCTTGTTTAATGCTCTACCATTCCGTGATGAGCATCGTTTCAATG
Source organism: Mobula birostris (assembly GCF_030028105.1). Lineage (NCBI taxonomy): Eukaryota > Metazoa > Chordata > Chondrichthyes > Myliobatiformes > Myliobatidae > Mobula > Mobula birostris. Next base: position 8,104 of record NW_027274445.1, read on the forward strand.
CTCTACCATTCCATGATCTGACTCTCCCCGAGCGTATTTTATTTAATTTTGTTTCTTTGAAGATACAGCACGGAACCGAGCCTTCGAACCTAACGATTAGCAACGTCCAGCAACCCACTAGCCTAGTCACGGACGGGACATTTTACGATTACCGACTAACTGGCACGTCTTTGGACTGTGGAAGGAGCCCGGAGGAAATTCACGTGCTCACGGGAAGGACGCACGCCACAGATTTCCTGCAGAGAATTGAACTCCGAACTCCGACGTCCCGAGCTGCAATAGCGTCGCGCTAACCGCTATGTTACCGTGGCGCTCAATCGATTAATTGATTGAGATACTGTTCCTTCCTAAAAAATGTCCCTGATAACATCCACTATAGCATTCCCTTCCTCTAGCTCGTACATGATTACCTTGTACTGTACTTGCAGAGGCACAATTTTTTCACGAAACCAAAAACAATTATTTTTTTCTTATTTTGCTTCCAAAGGTAGCTAGCAGGTATGAAGTGTAAGGACAGCGTGTGGTATCGGGGTGGAAGGTAGACTACTGGTTGGAGAGGCCAGTTCGGTAACAGAGAGCACGAGAGACGTGTGTGGTGACACTCAGCAACCCGTGTTCATCCGACGCCCACTGTCCAGTCTCGAGGTTGCGCTACCGGAGAATTTCAGTGGAAATCCGATCCAAACAAAGTTTGATATACTTTGACCGTTTAACAACCGAAATACACATTCTATCTTTCAATATATCACTGGCGTCATAAAATTCGTCCTCTGCGAGGGTGGAGGTGGATGTTCTTCCAGGTCTGGTTTTGTTTGTTCGTGTTAAACCAGGACAGTACCATTGATTCATGAGAACCTGGAAGGAGCAGGTCTCGGCTCGGCCGTCCGGCCCCGCGACCCTGCTCCGCCATTCGATAACAACACGGCCGCCCACCTGCCCCTTTTTCCCCAGGTCCCGCAATTCCCCAAGGTGGAAAAATCTATCTAGCTCTTAAAAGTTTCTCATCTAAAACATTCACGGAATCACTTGCAGGAACCCTTTATCTTGTGTTCTCCATATTTACTGACATTATTTTTTTCCCTCAGATTAACCTGGTAAAAGCTGAAGGGCGGGCATAGCCAAGCACGCTCATTTGTCAATTGCTCGGCAATCTCTGTCTGTCTTAGTGGTGTTTAGTTATGTGGCTTTCTGAAGATTTACATTAATGTTGCTGTTCACGTTCAATAGACTATCAATTTCCTCTTCTAATTCGGCATATTTCTGGTGAATTCTCTATGTTAGGTGTGTTTGGATTGGCTATATCCGTAAAACAAGTTAGTCTTGTTTCCTTATCCTGCGATATTGTATCCGGACGGTTAATATGGATTTTCCCATCTGGAATAATGGATGGGTCGGCGTTCGGCGCTTCCTTGTCGACATCTAGTCTGCTCCGACCATGGGGATGTTTTCCATGGAAGGTGACGTTCTTCCATTGGTTAAGCCTTTCTTCAGTGGTGATAATGTCTTCATTTTTGGGTGGTGCTCTCAGTGAAGTTTAGTGGTCTGTATTGCATATGAGCGCGTGGAGTGCTGAATCCTGTTTTCATTGATGGAAATATATCTTTAGAAGTTTCATCTGGTTGCTGTGTAATTTGTTGTGTCTGTTCTTCCTCTTTCTTCTTCTGTCCTGGGTTGTGATCATCTTTGTGCGTTCGAATGTACATCGTGTTTTCCAAAATTTGTCATTTTATTTCTCATTTTTCTTTGTCACTTTTCCAGATCGGTTTCGGACCAAGGTATTTATGCCAAAATAACACATTCATATAGATATAGCGAGAGTGTTTATTACCTTTGTTATATTTTTACTATTAAGCTCTCTTTGGCAGATTTTTCTTCAGCGATGAGGTAAATTCTGTCGAAAGTGTTTCCTTTATCACACGATGATTTATTTTCTTCACTTGTTGATATCCCACATACTGATACGTTTCATACTCATCCATCGGTTGTATTGTATCCTGCTGCTCTGTTTTGTGTTCTGTTGGCTCTGTTGCCGCTTTCTTTAATGTTCTGCATTTATCCAGTCCAAAATTCATGTTAATATCTTTCGAAAACAGTTCTACTATTTGAATTAATTCCTTTAGCTTTACTGATGAAGGGGCGTATAATTTCAAGTCGTCCGTGTATACTAGGTGTGTCAAGGTATAATTTCCTCGCTTGTATCTGATTCCTGTTTTCGTTCGATTCACTAAATCGGAGAGCGGGTTTAAAGCTGCACAAAACCACAGTGGGCTCAGAGAGGCGGACTGGAAAATGCTTCGGGTTATTTTGATAACGGTGGTCGCTAATACACAGGGTGATTACAGTACGTCAAATGTTGCAGGATTTCACAGTGTGTAGTTTATATATATTGTTAATACTGTTAATATATTGTTAATACACGGGGTGATTACACTACGCCAATGCTATGTCAGATGTTGCAGGATTTCACAGTGTGTAGTTTATATATATTTAGTGCCGTCGGAAACAATCAAATGCCTTTTGATTGTCAATATAGCAACATGACAGATTTCTACTTTTCCGCCTGGCGTGATTTAGAATTACAGAATCAATTATCAGTTGTTCTTTACAACTCTCACACCCTTACGGCATCCTTTCCGCTCGTCTGGAAATATATTGCCTGTTATCTATGTGACTGGTGGATTAGCTGTCAGATACACGATGTTACAATTTTTATATAGTTTGTATACAATTAATAGGACGTCATTTTGATGGGATGCTTGTGATTTCCCCTTTAGTTAAGAGGAATGTTTTAACTCCTGTCAAAAATCCGGGCGCTTTTTCAGGATTTTTGACAAGTACGGATGTAATCAGTATTTTTATACCAACAATTATGAATTAATTCCTAATTAATTAGGACCAATCAAGTGTGACAGTGGAAAAGTGTGTATGGAACCAGAGGAGACAGCAGAGGTACTTAATGATACTTTGCTTCAGTATTCACTACGGAAAAGGAGCTTGACGATTGTAGTGATGACTTACAGCGGACTAAATAGCTTGAGAATGTAGTTATTGAAAAAGGGGATGTGCTGGAGCTTTTGGAAAGTATCAAGTTGGATGTTACCGGGACCGGACGAGATGTACCCCAGGCTACTGTGGGAGGCGAGGGAGGAGATTGCTGAGCCTCTGGCGATGATATTTGCATCATCAATGGGGAGGGGAGAGGTTCCGGAGGATTGGTTGGGTTGTGGATGTTGTTCCTTTATTCAAGAAAGGGAGTAGAGATAGCCCAGGAAGTTATAAACCAATGAGTCTTACTTCAGTGGTTGGTAAGCTGATGGAGAAGATCCTGAGAGGCAGGATTTATGAACATTTGGAAAGGCATAATATAATTAGGAATAGTCAAGCATGGCTTTGTCAAAGGCAGGTCGTGCCTTACGAGCCTGATTGAATTTTCTGAGGATGTGGCTAAACACATTGATGAAGGTAGAGCAGTAGATGTAGTGTAAATGGATTTTTAGCAAGGCATTTGATAAGGTACCCCATGCAAGGCTTATTGAGAAAGTAAGGAGGCATGGGATCCAAGGGGACATTGTTTTGTGGATCCAGAACTGGCTTGCCCACAAAAGGCAAAGAGTGGTTGTAGACGGGTCATATTCTGCATGGAGATCGGTGACCAGTGGTGTGCCTCAGGGATCTGTTCTGGGACCCTTACTCTTTGTGGTTTTTATAAATGACCTGGATGAGGGAGTGGAGGGATGGATTAGTAAATTTGCTGATGACACAAAGGTTGGGGGTATTGTGGATAGTGTGGAGAGTTGTCAGAGGTTACAGCGGGACATTGATAGGATGTAAAACAGGGCTGCTAAGTGGCAGATGGAGTTCAACCCAGATAAGTGAGTGCTGGTTCATTTTGGTAGGTCAAATATGATGGCAGAATATAGTATTAATGGTAAGACTCTTGGCAGTGTGGAGGATCAGAGGGATCTTGGGGTCCGAGTCGATAGGACACTCAAAGCTGCTGCACAGATTGACTGTGGTTGAGAAGACATATGGTGCATTGGCCTTCATCAATCATGGGACTGAGTTTAGAAGCTGAGAGGTAATGTTGCAACTATATAGGACCCTGGTCAAACCCCACTTGGAATACTGTGCTGATTTCTGGTCACCTCACTGCAGAAAGGATGTGGAAACCATAGAAGGGGTGCAGAGGATGTTGCATGCCTTATGAGAATAGGTTGAGTGAACTCGGTCTTTTTTCCTTAGACTGACGGAGGATGAGAGGTGACCTGATTGAGGTGTATAAGATGATGAGAGGCATTGATCGTGTGGATAGTCAGAGGCTTTTCCCAGGACTTAAATGGCTAGCACGAGAGTGTACAGTTTTAAGGTGCTTGGAAGTAGGTACAAAGGTGATGTCAGGGGTAGGTTTTTTACGTTGAGCATGGTGAGTGCGTGGAATGGGCTGCCGGCGGCGGTGGTAAAGGCGGAAATGATAGGGTCTTTTAAGAGACTCTGTCATGGTCCGGTCAGTGGACTCAGGACTCTGGGTCTTCCAGCTGTCCCTTGTTTTGTTTGAGTTAATCACAGGCATCTGATTCCCAACTTGGGGCTTGGGATATGAGTGGCCTTGGGGTTGAGTGTGCGCTACTGGTTTGTCTTCTCAAGAACCCCTGGGAGCAACCTGCCAGTGGTAGGCTAGAACGGCCACTTGCCATCTTTAGGCCGCGGTGGGGAACAATCCCCTCATGAAGCCTTGCTGTCAGTAGTCGGAGCTGTCTTTGTGGTATGGATTCGGCTGTTTCCTGGGCCAGCTGAGTGGCTGACAGCCACACCGAGCTAGGTAGGGACACGGCTGTTTACGAAGCCAGCTGAGGTTGCTGGCCGAACTACGACTCGGAGCAACCCCGATGCAGAGATGGAACTGCCTGTCGTTCTTTGGTGCTTGTCTCTTCTTGACCTCGCCTCCATGGGGTAAGTCAGGCCATTCTGCCATTGCCCTGCAGGGGGATCTGTCCTGTCTTGTCCTCGTCTCCGTGGGGTAAGTCAGGTCATTCTGACATTGCCCTGCAGGGGAACCTGTCTTGTCTTGTCTTGTCTTTGCCTCTGTTGGGTAAGTCCGGCCGTTCTGCCATTACCCGACGGATGGTCCTGTCCCACCTTGGTGTGGAGATAAAGTTGAGTCCCGGCTTGTCTAAGGATAAGTCCCGGTTCTATGTCTATGTACTGTCCAGTCTCGTGTTAGTGTCGTGTTAAAGATGATTCTCGGCTTTTCGGTGGATAAGTCCCAGCTCTATGCTGATATACAGTTCCCAGTCTTTCTCCACACTCCAGCCTCTGAGTTATCAGCCTCCGCATTCCCCAGCCTGTCTGCAAGCTCAAGCCTTAAGACCCCAGCCTGTCTGCAAGCCTGCAGCTTCAAGACCCCAGCTCCCAGCCTGTCTCCACGCTCTAGACGAAGACCCCAGCCTGCGACCCCAGCCTGCAGCCCCAAGCCTCTAGACTCCAGCCACCTCCTGTCCTGTAGCCATACCTAATTCTGTCCTTGCCTAATTCTGGGGTCTGAGCCAAGGCAAGACCCAGGTGCTGGGTCCTTGTCCAGTCTCTGGCTCGGAGTCCAAGCACAGGCTCCTAGTTCATGGTTCCTAGTCCTGGTCCCGCCTTCCTTAGCCCAGGCTCCTAGTTCATAGTTCCTTGTCCGGGTTCCCTGACTTGTCCATGCCCCAGCCCAAGTCTGCGTTCTTGTCCTTGCTCCTTGTCTGTATCCTGTCACGTCCCTACTCTAGTCAAGTCCTGTTCCTTGTACTTCAGTGTCTGTGTCTTGCATTTGGGTCCGCTACCAGCACCCCCCTTTGTGACAGACTCCTGAGTAGGTACATGAAGCGAAAAATAGAGGGCTACGGGTAACCCTCGGTAATTTCTGAAGTAAGTACATGTTCGGCACAGCTTTGTAGGCCAAAGGACCTGTATTGTGCTGTAGGTTTTCTATGTTTCTAAGACCTCAGACAAAATCAGGAGTCAGAAGGTTGAGCATAGTGTGACTCGCGTCTTGAGCTGCATATACTTCAATGCAAGAAGTACTGTGGGAAAAGCAGATGAGCTCAGGGCAGATGGATCAACACCTGGAATTATGATGTTGTAGTCATTAGTGAGACTTGGTTGCAGGAGAGGTAGAACTGGCAGCCCAATATTCCAGGTTCCGTTGTTTTAAACCTGACAGAGCAGGAGGGATTAAAGGAGGGGGCGTTACTCGTCAAGAAAATTTCATGGCAGTGTTCCATCAGGACAGACTGGGTGGAACTGAGTAATAAGAAAGGCAAGACCACATTAATGGCGCTGTACTGCAGAGTTCCCAACAGTCTAAGGGATTTAGAGGAACAAATTTGTAGAGAGGTCGCAGACTGTTGCAAGAAACATAAGGCTGTTCTGGTAGGTGATTTTAACTCTCCACATATAGACTGGGACTCCCATACTGCCAAAGGACTAGATGACATAGCGTGGGTGATGCTGGATCTGCTATTAGGGAGTGAGAAAGCGCAGGTGATAGAAGTTTGTGTCGGGGAACATTTTATGGCCACATTAGTGGGATTATGGCCACATTAGTGGGGTTGTATTACAGACCACCCAATAGTCAATGAGAATTGGAAGAGCAAAGCCGCAGAGAAATAGCAGGCAACTGCAGGAAACATAAAGTTGTGGTGGTAGGGGATTTTAATTTTCCATATATTGATTGGGACTCCCATACTGTTAGGGGTCTAGATGGTTTAGAGTTTGTAAAATGTGTTCAGGAGAGTTTTCTAAACCAATATATAGAGGGACCAACTAGAGGGGATACAATATTGGATCTCCTGTTAGGAAACGAGTTAGGACAAGTGACAGAAGTCTGTGTAGGGGAGCACTTTGGTTCCAGTGATCATAACACCATTAGTTTCAACTTGATCATGGACAAGGATAGATCTGGTCCTAGGGTTGAGTTTCTTAACTGGAAGAAGGCCAAATTTGAAGAAATGAGAAAGGATCTAAAAAGTATGAATTGGGACAGGTTGTTCTCTGGCAGGGATGTGATCAGTAGGTGGGAAGCCTTCAAAGGAGAAATTTTGAGAGTGCAGAATTTGTATGTTCCAGTCAGGATTAAAGGCAAAGTGAATAGGAATAAGGAACCTTGGTTCTCAAGGGATATTGCAACTTTGATAAAGAAGAAGAGTGAGTTGTATGACATGTATAGGAAGCAGGGAGTAAATAAGGTGCTTGAGGAGTATAAGAAGTGCAAGAAAATACTTAAGAAAGAAATCAGGAGGGCTAAAAGAAGACATGAGGTTGCCTTGGCAGTCAAAGTGGAGGATAATCCAAAGAGCTTTTACAGGTATATTAAGAGCAAAAGGATTGTAAGGGATAAAATTGGTCCTCTTGAAGATCAGAGTGGTCAGCTATGTGAGGAACCAAAGGAAATGGGGGAGATCTTAAATAGGTTTTTTGCATCTGTATTTACTAAGGAAACTGGCATGAAGTCTATGGAATTAAGGGAAACAAGTAGTGAGGTCATGGAAACTGTACAGATCGAAACGGAGGAGGTCCTTGCTGTCTTGAGGAAAATTAAAGTGGATAAATCCCCGGGACCTGACAGGGTGTTCCCTCGGACCTTGAAGGAGACTAGTGTTGAAATTACAGGGGCCCTGGCAGAAATATTTAAAATGTCGCTGTCTACAGGCAAGGTGCCGGAGGATTGGAGAGTGGCTCATGTTGTTCTGTTGTTTAAAAAAGGATCGAAAAGTAATCTGGGAAATTATAGGCCAGTAAGTTTAGCATCAGTGGTAGGTAAGTTATTGGAGGGAGTACTAAGAGACAGAATCTACAAGCATTTGGATAGACAGGGACTTATTAGGGAGCGTCAACATGGCTTTGTGCATGGTAGGTCATGTTTGACCAATCTATTGGAGTTTTTCGAGGAGGTTACCAGGAAAGTGGATGAAGGGAAGGCAGTGGATATTGTCTACATGGACTTCAGTAAGGCCTTTGACAAGGTCCTGCATGGGAGGTTAGTTAGGAAAATTCAGTCGCTAGGTATACGTGGAGAGGTGGTAAATTGGATTAGACATTGGCTCAATGGAAGAAGCCAAAGAGTGGTAGTAGAGAATTGCTTCTCCGAGTGGAGGCCTGTGACTAGTGGTGTGCCACAGGGATCAGTGCTGGGTCCATTGTTATTTGTCATCTTTATCAATGATCTGGATGATAATGTGGTAAATTGGATCAGCAAATTTGCTGATGATACAAAGATTGGAGGTGTAGTAGACAGTGAGGAAGGTTTTCAGAGCCTGCAGAGGGACTTGGACCAACTGGAAAAATGGGCTGAAAAATCGCAGATGGAGTTTAATACAGACAAGTGTGAGGTATTGCACATTGGAAGGACAAACCAAGGTAGAACATACAGGGTTAATGGTAAGGCACTGAGGAGTGCAGTGGAACAGAGGGATCTGGGAATACAGATACAAAATTCCCTAAAAGTGGCGTCACAGGTAGATAGGGTCGTAAAGAGAGCTTTTGTTACATTGGCCTTTATTAATCAAAGTATTGAGTATAAGAGCTGGAATGTTATGATGAGGTTGTATAAGGCATTGGTGAGGCCGAATCTGGAGTATTGTGTTCAGTTTTGGTCACCAAATTACAGGAAGGATATAAATAAGGTTGAAAGAGTGCAGAGAAGGTTTACAAGAATGTTACTGGGACTTGAGAAACTCAGTTACAGAGAAAGGTTGAAAAGGTTAGGACCTTATTCCCTGGAGCGTAGAAGAATGAGGGGAGATTTGATAGAGGTATATAAAATTATGACGGGTATAGATAGAGTGAATGCAAGCAGGCTTTTTCCACTGAGGCAAGGGGAGAAAAAAACCAGAGGACATGGGTTTAGGGTGAGGGGGGAAAAGTTTAAAGGGAACATTAGCGGGGGCTTCTTCACACAGAGAGTGGTGGGAGTATGGAATGAACTGCCAGATGAGGTGGTAAATGCGGGTTCTTTTTTAACATTTAAGAATAAATTGGACAGATACATGGATGGGAGGTGTATGGAGGGATATGGTCCGTGTGCAGGTCAGTGGGACTAGGCAGAAAATAGTTCAGCACAGCCAAGAAGGGCCAAAAGGCCTGTTTCTGTGCTGTAGTTTCTATGGTTCTATGGTTCTTAACACTTTGCATCTAGTGACCACGATGTCATTAGTTTTAGAGTAAACATGCAAAAAGTTTGGACTAGTCTGTGGGCTGAGATTCTAAATTGGAGAGAGGCCAATTTTGATGGTATCAGAAGGGGTCTGGCAAATAATTTTAGCCAAGGTAATATGACAGCCCAAACTTTATTTGTTTTTTTTTAGTTTAGTTTCTTTTTAGTTTAGGGGGTTTTCTTTTTCTCTCTTTATTAATATCTTTTTCATGGTCAATTACTATGAGATTGGGAGGCTAAATTATATTTGCTACTTGAAATTTGTGCTTGTACATGTTAACTGTTATTATTGTAATTCTGCTCTATGTATCATTACTATTATTGTTATGTTTAATCTTAAACCTAATAAAAAGGTTGAGAAAGAAAGAAAGAAAGAAAGAAAGAAAGAAGGGGTCTGGCAAGTGTGGATTGTGACAGGTTGCTTTCTGGCAAAGGTGTGCTTGGTAAGTGGGAAGCCCTCATAAGTGAAAATTTGAGAGCACAAATCTTGTATGTGCCTATCAGAATAAAAGGTAAAGAATACAGACTTAGGAAAGCTTGTTTTTGTAGAGATATTGAGGCCCTGGTTAAGAGAAAAAAACCGAGGTATAGGCAGGTAGGAACATGTGAGATACTTATGGAGAATAAGAAATGCAAGAGAACACTTAAGAAAGAAATCAGAAAGGCTATGTAAAGGCATGAGGTTGCCCCAGCAGACAAGGTGAGGCAGAATTCTCAGGGATTCTACAGAGATGTGAAAAGCAAAAGGATTGCAAAGGGACAAGATTGGTCGTCTGGAAAATCTGAATGGCAATGGTAATCCTTGTGTGGAGCCAGAACAGATGGTGGAGATTTAAATATTTTTTATCATCTGTATTTACTCAGGGGACAGACACAGAAAATACCGGCCACCTTTCTGGTCAAGGGACCCCGTTCAGCAGCAGCCCTCTGCTTAGTACGCCCCATCAACGGGTCCAGCTCCCTATCGGCTTTGTCATACTTGGTGGCAGCGCGAACAGATATCAACCGAGACACATCGGCTCTCAAATCTTTCACGAAATCCTGTGAAACCCTCTCTTGTGGGACATCAGGGGTCGCTTCAGCAACGGGGATTACAGTACTACCGAGGAATGCGCCCTGCTGACGGAGGCCTCCCGTTCCTCCACCGCATGTTCCTCCTCTGTAACGTCTCTGAGTAACTCGGTAAAAGATGGAGGAGGGCGCATTTTGTGTGTCATTCGACTGCGTAAAGCAATCCTGTCATGTGACAGTGCACCCTTTACAACCTTCTCCACCCTCAAGCAATTTCTCTCAGACATTTGAATGGCCCCTTCGTGGCACAGTAGCTTCTCCGACCTGAAAATGTAGGCAGACAACTTCTCTCCTTCCTCCTGGAATGTGTACCGAAACTTCATTCTAAGATTGGCTGCATTTCCAGCAGTGCCAAAAGCATCTCTCGGAGCTTGCAGATAATTAGCTGATGTGGCTAATGGATTTTCTGCCTTGTGGAACTTTAAGCTCTCTATCAGTCTCTGAGTTTTTTTTTCCATATTACCTGAGCACCGCCATTCATCCAATAACTGAGATGTCTGCTCAGCCAAGCCTCATATTCCTCAGGTGCGGGCTTGACCCCAGAGACCATTCCCAGCCTACAATAACTTCAGCTCTCCGCAGATACACCTGTGCGTTTATCAGCCAAAGCAAGCCCAGAATTTAAATCAACGGCTGGAGGACTGATTAGACATTTCACATTAGACAACTCCTTCCCCTCAGCCCTCAGAAATGAGAGCAACTTTTCTCTAAAATCTCCCCCCGCAGCTACGGGAAACTCGACTTTCAACTCGGCACCCTCGCCTACACTCCCCTCCTCTCTGAAAGTACGGACAGCCCATGGCCCCGCCCCTCCGGGTACTGCAATGGTACCGGGCAGATCCACTCCCGCTACGTCAGCGCTAGTCTGAACTAACTCTACATCTTTACCCACCATTTGGTCAAATTGCCGCTCCATGATCGTAACTTGCCCTAATGCTTCAACGGTATTTAAAGTCCTAAGCAACAATTCATCCGAACTACGGATATCCATCCCGCTCAAAACACAAGCAGTAGCGCAGGCAATCTCTTTGAATCGCACCAACGCTTCATCCCTGTGGCGTCCATAACCACTTTCCCGGACATAATACAGACATAAACACAAACCCACTTAATCAATTCTTATGGCAATCACACAGCGTTCAGCGAATTCAATCCGGTACGTAACGCCACAATGAAATCCCCTTTTACTGGGCGTCTCGGGAAATGCGGCTTGTTAACCGCTCGCTAACAGCCACTAGACTCCGCGGCGAGGAGCCCACCTTTCACAGGTTCCATACGTCGAGGGTATGTACGACTTTGGTCCTGTCAAACCCGTGAGGTAGGAATGTCTCACCCACCCAAACCCCGGTTTGTGTGGATGCCGTGTGATTTACTGCCCCTTGCAGTCGCCCGTCGGCAAGAAATAACAGATTGTATACTGCAAACGATAGTAAAGAAAATATATTTAAGAACATTAACTTAACCAAACAGTTTTTGAAGAAAAGAAAGGAAAAAAAAACAAAAGGGCCCATCATAACTGAACAGTCAAATATGCACAGAAGTTGGAGCTCATCTTGCATTAGCTCTCGCACTGAACCCTTGGTCTGTGAGAAAGCACACACCACCTTCCGAATGTCGCTCAAATTCCATCTCGAGTATTGGTCCCAGAAGCCAATCATCTGCAGAAAGCACCTTGAGCCATCTTCCCTGCTGTCTTCACCCTGCTCCTGCCAAAAAGACCTCGACCCACATCAGTGTTCCTCACAAAAACCTCTCTGTCCAGCGTTCTCCCAATTCCACCATCCTGATTGGCTGCCACCACATTCCTACATGAAACAACAAAGCCCAAAATCTCAGCTCAATCCCAAACAGGCTGAAAGCAGAACAGACTGCTCTTACAGAACTGCTAGAATGAAATACCTACAGCACAGCAGTAAAACTCTTAACCAGGGCATTACAGTTGGATTAGTTGGCTTGATGGGAGAAGCCAGAGGGTGGTAGTAGATGATTGCCTCTCTGACTGGAAGCCTGTGACTAGTGGAGTGCCGCAGGGATCGGTGCCGCGTCTGTTGTTGGTGGTCACCTCTATCAACAATCTGGATGATAATGTGGTTAACCGGATCAGCAGACTTGCAGTTGACACTAAGACTGGGGGTGTAGTGGATAGCAAAATAAGCTAACGTGGCTTGTAGAAGGATCTGCATCAGCTAGAAAAATGAGCTAAAAAATGCAGATGGAATGTAATGCAGACAAGTGTGAAGTGTTGCACTTCAGCAGGATGAAACGGGGAGGTCGTTCATGGTAAACGGTAGAGTACTGAAGGGTGTAGTAGAACAAAGGGATCTGGGAATACAGGTACATAATTCATTGAAAGTGGCATCACAGGTCATAAAGAAAGCTTTTGGCACATTGGGCTTCCTAACTCAATGAATTGAATACAGGAGATGGGATGTTCTGATGAAGTTGTACAAGACATTGGTAAAGCCTAATGTATAGTGTACAGGAAAGATGGAAATAAGATTGAAAGAGTACAGGGAAAATTTACAACGATGGAGAACATGAATTATAAGTAAAGAATGAATTGGTTAGGACTTTATTCCTTGGAATGTAGAAGATTGAGAAGAGATTTGATAGAGGTATACAAAATTATGAGGGTACAGATAATGTAAATGCAAGCAGGCTTTTTTTCCACATAGGTTAAGTGGGACTACAATCAAAGATCATAGGTTAAGAGTGAAAGGGTTTAAGGGGAACATGAGGAGAAACTTCTTCACTCAGAGGGTCATGAGAGTGTGGAACAAGCTGCCAGTACAAGTGATGCATGTGAGCTCAGTTTCAATGTTTAATAGAACATAGAAAAGTACAGCATAGTACAGACCCTTCGGCCCACAATGTTGTGCCAACCCTCAAACCCTGCATCCCATATAAGCCCCCACCTTAAATTCCTCCATATACCTGTCTAGTAGTCTCTTAAATTTCACTAGTGTATCTGCCTCCACCACTGACTCAGGCAGTGCATTCCATGCACCAACCACTCTCTGAGTAAAAAACCTTCCTTTAATATCCTCCTCGAACTTCCCACCCCTTACCTTAAAGCCATGTCCTCTTGTATTGAGCAGTGGTGCCCTGGGGAAGAGGCGCAGGCTATCCACTCTATCTATTCCTCTTATTATCTTGTACACCTCTATCATGTCTCCTCTCATCCTCCTTCTCTCCAAAGAGTAAACCCCTAGCTCCCTTAATCTCTGATCATAATGCATACTCTCTAAACCAGGCAGCATCCTGGTAAATCTCCTCTGTACCCTTTCAAATGCTTCCACATCCTTCCTATAGTGAGGCGACCTGCACTGGACACAGTACTCCAAGTGTGGCCTAACCAGAGTTTTATAGGGCTGCATCATTACATCACAACTCTTAAACTCTATCCCTCGACTTATGAAAGCTAACACCCCATAAGCTTTCTTAACTACCCTATCCACCTGTGAGGCAACTTTCAGGCATCTGTGGACATGTACCCCGAGATCCCTCTGCTCCTGCACACTACCAAGTATCCTGCCATTTACTTTCTACTCTGCCTTGGAGTTTGTCCTTCCAAAGTGTACCACCTCACACTTCTCTGGGTTGAACTCCATCTGCCACTTCTCAGCCCACTTCTGCATCCTATCAATGTCTCTCTGCAATCTTTGACAATCCTCTACACTATCTACAACACCATCAACCTTTGTGTCATCCGCAAACTTGCCAACCCACCCTTCTTCCCCCATATCCAGGTCATTAATAAAAATCACGAAAAGTAGAGGACCCAGAACAGATCCTTGTGGGACATGACTAGTCACAATCCTCCAATCTGAATGTACTCCTTCCACCATGACCCTCTGCCTTCTGCAGGCAAGCCAATTCTGAATCCACCTGGCCAAACTTCCCTGGATCCCATGCCTTCTGACTTTCTGAATAAGCCTACCGTGTGGAACCTTGTCAAATGCCTTACTAAAATCCATGTAGATCACATCCACTGCACTACCCTCATCTATATGCCTGGTCACCTCCTCAAAGAACTCTATCAGGCTTGTTAGATACAATCTGCCCTTCACAAAGCCATGCTGACTGTCCCTGATCAGACCATGATTCTCTAAATGCCTATAGATCCTATCTCTAAGAATCTTTTCCAGCAGCTTTCCCACCACAGACGTAAGGCTCACTGGTCTATAATTACCCGGACTATCCCTACTACCTTTTTTGAACAAGGGAACAACATTCACCTCCCTCCAATCCTCCGGTACCATTCCCATGGACAACGAGGACATAAAGATCCTAGCCAGAGGCTCAGCAATCTCTTCCCTCGCCTCGTGGAGCAGCCTGGGGAATATTCCATCAGGCCCCGGGGACCTATCTGTCCTAATGTATTTTAACAACTCCAATACCTCCTCTCCCTTAATATCAACATGCTCCAGAACATCAACCTCACTCATATTGTCCTCACCATCATCAAGTTCCCTCTCATTGGTGAATACCGAAGAGAAGTATTCATTGAGGATCTCGCTCACTTCCACAGCCTCCAGGCACATCTTCCCACCTTTATCTCTAATCGGTCCTACCTTCACTCCTGTCATCCTTTTTTTCTTCACATAATTGAAGAATGCCTTGGGGTTTTCCTTTACCCTACTTACCAAGACCTTCTCATGCCCCCTTCTTGCTCTTCTCAGCCCCTTCTTAAGCTCCCTTCTTGCTTCCTTATATTCCTCAATAGACCCATCTGATCCCTGCTTCCTAAACCTCATGTATGCTGCCTTCTTCCACCTGACTAGATTTTCCACCTCACTTGTCACCCATGGTTCCTTCACCCTACCATTCTTTATCTTCCTCACCAGGACAAATTTATCCCTAATATCCTGCAAGAGATCTCTAAACATCGACCACATGTCCATAGTACATTTCCCTGCAAAAACATCATCCCAATTCACACCCGCAAGTTCTAGCCTTATAGCCTCATAATTTGCCCTTCCCCAATTAAAAATTTTCCTGTCCTCTCTGATTCTATCCTTTTCCATGAGCAGTGGTCACTGTCCCCCAGATGCTCACCCACTGAGAGATCTGTGACCTGACCCGGTTCATTACCGAGTACTAGATCTAGTATGGCATTCCCCCTAGTCGGCCTGGCCACATACTGTGACAGGAATCCGTCCTGGACACACTTAACATATTCTGCCCCATCTAAACCCTTGGAACTAATCAGGTGTCAATCAATATTAGGGAAGTTAAAGTCACCCATGATAGCAACCCTGTTATTTTTGCACCTTTCCAAAATCTGCCTCTCAATCTGCTCCTCTGTATCTCTGCTGCTACCAGGGGGCCTATAGAATACCCCCAGTAGAGTAACTGCTCCCTTCCTGTTCCTGACTTCCACCCATACTGACTCAAAAGAAGATCCTGTTACATTACCCACCCTTTCTGTAGCTGTAATAGTATCCCTGACCAGTAATACCCCTTTTTCCGCTCTCTCTATCCCTTTAAAGCACTGAAATCCAGGAAGAGAAGTTTGAATTGGTATAAGGATGGTAGGGATGTGGAGGGCTACAGTCCCAATGCAGGTTAATGGGAGTAGTGTTATGTAACCAACAACAATGAATATCAATCGAGACAGGTTATATAAAAACAACCAAACATTTATTAAACACGGATAAACAATAAAAAAAATGAAAACATTAACCGGAAGTTAACCACTATGCAGCCACTCAACAAATTGTCACTCAGCACTGGTTCTTAAAGCGTTAAATGCGATAACAGTTCTTAAAGCAGTAAAGTCAGATATAGTTCTTAAAATGGTAAATTCTACAGTTCAACAGATTTATACGTTTAATTGGGAGAGACTTCTCCGGAGAAGGATTTCTTCATAGACGTGACATTCCTGCTGGTTCTGTCCAAAGGATTCACGGTGCAGTAAATAAACAGTTTAAAACAACTGACCTTAAATTATTCTAGAGAGAGCAAACCTTTACATGAACTCTTTGCTCTTTTGGCAAGAGTTATCTTCGATGCAGGTCTCTGCTCCTTCAACGAAGACTCAATAAGGTCGATCCTTTGTTAAACTGCCAAACGATACCAACTCCTCTCAATCCTTCGGGTCCTGTACTTCGATAAAGTCTTCACTCTCCCATACTACTGCTGGAATAAGGTACATCAACACATCTAGCAAAAATTTCTAGTCCAGCACTATTGTACCTTGCAACAGAACGTACAACCGTTTTAAAAATGAAACTGCATCATAAAAACAAATACGCAACAGAAATGGAGACACAGTATGTTCTAGCTGGAAACCTAAAAACTAAAAACTAACTGTGTCATCTAGGGTCTTCCCTTTTATACCCGTGGTGCACATGTTGTCACGTGACCTCCCATCGGCGGGAAAATTACATCAGGTGACCTCCAAAAGACCATTACATCATTCTCACAACAAAAAAATCACAGATCTCCGTGAGGCATGTAACAGTAGGTAATTTAAATGGTATTGGAATAGACTATATGGGCTGTGAGGCCTGTTTTTCCGATGTACATCATTAGGGCTCTCCGAATCTTTTTACTTCTAATGACCATTTCATGAGTGCATTTCTTCTCTTAACAGCTTGAGTGGTCTCAGTGAAAGTGGACAGCTCCCCTGCTCCCCTGATAAACACCTGCAGCCTGTGGTCTTGGTGGGCTACTTTGAATGTTGAATCTTTCTCGGGTTTTCCGGTGCCTGCCCGACTATTCAGCAGTGCACCTCTAGCGGTTCGCTTACTGTCACGCCTAGCGCACGCTCCAGGCGTGACCTGACGGTCTCCGGGCAGCGGCCGTATCACTCTGCTCCGTAAACATCTCTCTGTTTCTAAATTGAAAGTGTATTCATTTTTATGCCTACTGCCAAGTTTTGATTTCAGCTGCTCCTAACATGGAGAGCAGGCGGGGATCAGAGCACCACCCAATCAGGGTACCGACGTGCCAGGATTGGTGTCTGCTCTAGCGGTATTGTATTTCCCCAGTCAGCCACCTGGGGACAGAAAACCCCTTGCGGGTTATTATTATCATTTCTCAGCTTCAGCTGGTAAAACCTGAGGTGTGGGCATAGCAAAGTAAATCGTTTCTCAATTACAAGCAACTTTCCAACTATTCGAGTGGTGTTGTAGTATTGTGGCTTTCTGGAGATGTACATAGATATTGCTGTGTAGGCCTAATTGTTTAATGCTATTGTGCAGTGACTTTGTGATGCTACCAGTTGTAGATATTACAAATGGGATAATGTGTACCCTGTTCATGTTCTATAGTCTTTCAATTTTCTCTTTTTATTCAGCATATTTCTGGTGTCTTTCATTTATTGATTCCTGTAAGTTATGTGTTTGGATTGGAAAATCTATTAAATAAGTTGTTCCTGCTTGTTTACTCTGTATTATTATATCCGGACAGTAATTATGGATTGTCCTATCTGTAACAACAGATTGGTCTTAATATAATTTGTGGTGTTCTGACTCTAAAATTGGATCATGCTTGTATTTCCAGTATACTGAGGTAAGGTGTCTTTTTATGAGTTTGTATTTTAAAACAAGGTTTTGGTGAATGGTATTTTGCCACTTGGTTGTGCCTGTGTAAGTAATCAGATTGAGTTAAACTGCTACAGGATCCTGTAATGTGTTGGACTGTTTCTGGTTTCTCTTGGCATTTTCTACATTTATCATCTTGAATTTGTTGGTCTTTTGCTATGTATCTTTGATATATGTTTGTGTTAACCATCTGGTTCTGTATTGCCGAAAGGAACCTTTCTGTTTCTGGGAGGAGGTCCCAAACTCTGAGTCAAACATTCGATGCTTCCTTGTCGACATCTAGTCTGCTCAGATAGTGGGGGTGTTTTCCATGGAGGGTTGCTCTTCCATTAGTTAACTTTTTCTTCAATAGTGATAACTTCTTAATTTTTCATGGTTGTGGTGTCACTTAAGTTTAGTGGTGAATATGTGGAGTGCTGAATCCTGTTTTGTTGATGAACATATATCTTAAGAAGTTTTATCACACAATCCCGGTGTCACACAATCCCGGTGTCATAGAGCCCCCGTGTCACACAATCCCGGTGTCACAGAGCCCCGGTATCACAAAATCCCGGTGTCACACAATCCTGGTGTCATAGAGCCCCCGTGTCACACAATCCCGGTGTCACAGAATCCCAGTGTCACACGATCCTGGTGTCATAGAGCACCGGTGTCATACAATCCCGGTGTCACACAATCCCAGTGTCACACAATCCCGGTGTCATAGAGCCCCAGTGTCGCAGAATCCCGGTGTCACACAATCCCGATGTCACAGACCCCAGTGTCACAGAATCCCGGTGTCCCAGAATGCCGGTGTCCCAGAATCGCAGTGTCACACAATCCCGGTGTCACAGAGCCCCAGTGTCACAGAATCCCGGTGTCACGCAATCCCGGTGCCATAGAGCCCCCGTGTCACAGAAGCCTCGTGTCCCAGAATGCCGGTGTCCCAGAATCCCGGTGTCACACAATCCCAGTGTCACAGAATTCCAGTGTCAAGCAATCCCGGTGTCATAGAGCCCCGCTGTCACACAATCCCATTTACACAGAATCCCGGTGTCACACAATCCCGGTGTCACAGAATTCCAGTGTCAAGCAATCCCGGTGTCATAGAGCCCCGCTGTCACACAATCCCATTTACACAGAATCCCGGTGTCACACAATCCCGGTGTCACAGAATTCCAGTGTCAAGCAATCCCGGTGTCATAGAGCCCCGCTGTCACACAATCCCATTTACACAGAATCCCGGTGTCACAGAGCCCCGCTGTCACACAATCCTGGTGTCATAGAGCCCCCGTGTCACACAATCCTGGTGTCACAGAGCCCCGGTGACACACAATTCCGGTGTCACACAATCCCAGAGTCACACTATACTGGTGTCACAGAAAACCAGTGTCACACAATCCTGGTGTCACACAATCCCGGTGTCACAGAACCCTGGTGTCACACAATCCCGGTGTCACAGAGCCCTGGTGTCACACAATCCTGGTGTCATAGAGCCCCCGTGTCACACAATCCCGGTGTCACAGAGCCCCGGTGTCACACAATCCCGGTGTCACACAATCCCAGTGTCACTCAATCCCGGTGTCATAGAGCCCCACTGCCACAGAATGCCGGTGTCCCAGAATGCTGGTGTCCCAGAATGCCAGTGTCACACAATCCCAGTGTCACACAATCCCCGTGTCACACAACCCTGGTGACACAGACCCCGGTGTCACACAATCCAGGTGTCACTCAATCCCAGTGTCACACAATCCCGGTGTCATAGAGCCCCCGTGTCACAGAATCCCAGTGTCACACGATCCTGGTGTCATAGAACCCCGGTGTCACACAATCCCGGTGTCACAGAGCCCCGGTGTCACACAATCCCGGTGTTACACAATCCCGGTGTCACAGAGCCCCGGTGTCACACAATCCCAGTGTCACACAATCCCGGTGTCACAGAGCTACGGTGTCTCACAATCCCAGTGTCACAGAATCCCGGTGTCACAGAGCCCCGGTGTCACACAATCCTGGTGTCACAGAGCTCCGGTGTCACACAATCCCGGTGTCACACAATCCCAGTGTCACACAGTCCAGGTGTCATAGAGCCCCCGTGTCACACAATCCCAGTGTCACACAATCCCATTTTCACAGAATCCCGGTTTCACAGAGCTACGGTGTCTCACAATCCCAGTGTCACACAATCCTGGTGTCACAGAGCCCGGGTGTCACACAATTCCGCTGTCACACAATCCCTGTGTCACACAATCCTGGTGTCACAGAAAAACAGTGTCACACAATTCTGGTGTCATAGGGCCCCGGTGTCACACAATCCCGGTGTCACAGAGCCCCGGTGTCACACAATCCCGGTGTCACAGAGCCCCAGTGTCACACAATCCTGGTGTCATAGAGCCCCGGTGTCACACAATCCTGGTGTCACAGAAAACCAGTGTCACACAATCCTGGTGTCATAGGGCCCCGGTGTCACACAATCCCGGTGTCACAGAGCCCCGGTGTCACACAATCCCGGTGTCACAGAGCCCCGGTGTCACACAATCCTGGTGTCATAGAGCCCCCGTGTCACACAATCCCGGTGTCACACAATCCCGGTGTCACACAATCCCAGTGTCACTCAATCCCGGTGTCATAGAGCCCCAGTGTCACAGAATCCCGGTGTCCCAGAATGCCGGTGTCCCAGAATCCCGCTGTCACACAATCCCGGTGTCACAGAATCCCAGTGTCACACAATCCCGATATATTAGAGCCCCAGTGTCACAGAATCCTGGTGTCCCGGAATGCCGGTGTCACACAATCCCTGTGTCACACAATCCTGGTGTCATAGGGCCCCGGTGTCACAGAGCCCCGGTGTCACGCAATCCTGGTGTCATAGAGCCCCGGTGTCACACAATCCCGGTGTCACAGAGCCCCGGTGTCACACAATCCCGGTGTCACACAATCCCAGTGTCACTCAATCCCGGTGTCATAGAGCCCCAGTGTCACAGAATCCCGGTGTCCCAGAATGCCGGTGTCCCAGAATCCCGCTGTCACACAATCCCGGTGTCACAGAATCCCAGTGTCACACAATCCCGATATATCAGAGCCCCAGTGTCACAGAATCCTGGTGTCCCAGAATGCCGGTGTCATACAATCCCGGTGTCACACAATCCCAGTGTCACAGAATCCCAGTGTCACACAATCCTGGTGTCACAGAGCCCCGGTGTCACACAATCCAGGTGTCACACAATCCTGGTGTCATAGAGCCCCAGTGCCAAACAATCCCGGTGTCATAGAGCACCAGTGTCACAGAATCCTGGTGTCCCTGAATCCCGGTGTCACAGAATCCCAGTGTCAGACAATCCCGGTGCCACAGAACCTCTGTGTCAGACAATCCCAGTGTCAGACAATCCCGGTGTCATAAAGCCCCAGTGTCACAGAATCCCGGTGTCCCAGAATGCCGGTGTCCCAGAATCTCGGTGTCAGACAATCCCGGTGTCACAGAATCCCAGTGTCACACAATCCTGGTGTCACAGAGCCCCGGTGTCACACAATCCCGGTGTCACACAATCCCAGTGTCACAGAACCCGGTGTCACAGAGCCCCGGTGTCACACAATCCTGGTGTCATAGAGCCCCCATGTCACACAATCCCGGTGTCACAGAGCCCCTGTATCACACAATCCCGGTGTCACACAATCCCAGTGTCAGACAATCCCGGT
The DNA here is from genome assembly GCF_030028105.1 of Mobula birostris. Taxonomy (NCBI): domain Eukaryota; kingdom Metazoa; phylum Chordata; class Chondrichthyes; order Myliobatiformes; family Myliobatidae; genus Mobula; species Mobula birostris. Next base: position 29,584 of record NW_027274445.1, read on the forward strand.
GTCATAAAGCCCCAGTGTCACAGAATCCCGGTGTCCCAGAATGCCGGTGTCCCAGAACCTCGGTGTCAGACAATCCCGGTGTCACAGAATCCCAGTGTCACACAATCCTGGTGTCACAGAGCCCCGGTGTCACACAATCCCAGTGTCAGACAATCCCGGTGTCATAAAGCCCCAGTGTCACAGAATCCCGGTGTCCCCGAATGCCAGTGTCCCAGAATCTCGGTGTCAGACAAACCCGGTGTCACAGAATCCCAGTGTCACACAATCCTGGTGACACAGAGCCCCGGTGTCACACAATCCTGTGTCACAGAATCCCAGTGTCACACGATCCTGGTGTCATAGAACCCCGGTGTCACACAATCCCGGTGTCACAGAGCCCCGGTGTCACACAATCCCGGTATTACACAATCCCGGTGTCACAGAGCCCCGGTGTCACACAATCCCAGTGTCACACAATCCCGGTGTCACAGAGCTACGGTGTCTCACAATCCCTGTGTCACAGAATCCCGGTGTCACAGAGCCCCGGTGTCACACACTCCCGGTGTCACATAGTCCTGGTGTCATACAGCCCCCGTGTCTCACAAACCCGGTGTCACAGAGCCCCGGTGTCACACAATCCCAGTGTCACAGAACCCGGTGTCACAGAGCCCCCGTGTCACACAATCCCGGTGTCACAGAGCCCCTGTGTCACACAATCCCAGTGTCACACAATCCCGGTGTCATAGAGCCCCAGTGTCCCAGAATGCCGGTGTCCCAGAATCTCGGTGTCAGACAATCCCGGCGTCACAGAATCCCAGTGTCACACAATCCTGGTGTCACAGAGCTCCGGTGTCACACAATCCCGGTGTCACACAATCCCAGTGTCACACAGTCCAGGTGTCATAGAGCCCCCGTGTCACACAATCCCGGTGTCACAGAATCCCAGTGTCACACGATCCTGGTGTCAAAGAGCCCCGGTGTCACACAATCGCGGTGTCACAGAGCCCCGGTGTCACAGAGCCTCGGTGTCACACAATCCCGGTGTCACACAATCCCGGTGTCACAGAGCCCCGGTGTCACACAATCCCAGTGTCACAGAATCCCGGTGTCACAGAGCTCCGGTGTCACAAAATCCCGGTGTCACACAATCCTGGTGTCATAGAGCCCCCGTGTCCCAGAATGCCGGTGTCCCAGAATCCCGGTGTCACAGAATCCCAGTGTCAAACAGTCCCGGTGTCATAGAGCCGCGGTGTCACACAATCCCGGTGTCACACAATCCCAGTGTCACAGAACCCGGTGTCACAGAGCCCCGGTGTCACACAATCCTGGTGTCATAGAGCCCCCGTGTCACACAATCCCGGTGTCACAGAGCCCCTGTGTCACACAATCCCGGTGTCACACAATCCCAGTGTCAGACAATCCCGGTGTCATAAAGCCCCAGTGTCACAGAATCCCGGTGTCCCAGAATGCCGGTGTCCCAGAATCTCGGTATCAGACAATCCGGGTGTCACAGAATCCCAGTGTCACACAATCCTGGTGTCACAGAGCCCCGGTGTCACACAATCCCAGTGTCAGACAATCCCGGTGTCATAAAGCCCCAGTGTCACAGAATCCCGGTGTCCCAGAATGCCAGTGTCCCAGAATCTCGGTGTCAGACAATCCCGGTGTCACAGAATCCCAGTGTCACACAATCCTGGTGACACAGAGCCCCGGTATCACACAATCCCGTGTCACACAATCCCAGTTTCACACAGTCCTGGAGTCATAGAGCCCCCGTGTCACACAATCCCGGTGTCGCAGAATCCCAGTGTCACACGATCCTGGTGTCATAGAACCCCGGTGTCACACAATCCCGGTGTCACACAATCCCGGTGTTACACAATCCCGGTGTCACAGAGCCCCGGTGTCACACAATCCCAGTGTCACACAATCCCGGTGTCACAGAGCTACGGTGTCTCACAATCCCAGTGTCACAGTATCCCGGTGTCACAGAGCCCTGGTGTCACACACTCCCGGTGTCACATAATCCTGGTGTCACAGAGCCCCGATGTCACACAATCCTGGTGTCATGAAGCCCCCGTGTCACACAATACCGGTGTCACAGATCCCCGGTGTCACACAATCCCGGTGTCACACAATCCCATTTTCACAGAATCCCGGTGTCACAGAGCCCCGGTGTCACAAGATCCTGGTGTCATAGAGCCCCCGTGTCACACAATCCTGGTGTCACAGAGCCCCGGTGACACACAATTCCGGTGTCACACAATCCCAGTGTCACACAATCCTGGTGTCACAGAAAACCAGTGTCACACAATTCTGGTGTCATAGGGCCCTGGTGTCACACAATCCCAGTGTCACAGAACCCCGGTGTCACACAATCCCGGTGTCACAGAGCCCCGATGTCACACAATCCTGGTGTCATAAAGCCCCCGTGTCACACAATACCGGTGTCACAGAGACCCGGTGTCACACAATCCCGGTGTCACACAATCCCAGTGTCACAGAATCCCGGTGTCACAGAGCTCCGGTGTCACACAATCCTGGTGTCATAGAGCCCCCGTGTCCCAGAATGCCGGTGTCCCAGAATACCGGTGTCACAGAATCCCAGTGTCAAACAATCCCGGTGTCATAGAGCCCCGGTGTCACACAATCCCAGTGTCACACAATCCCGGTGTCACAGAGCTACGGTGTCTCACAATCCCTGTGTCACAGAATCCCGGTGTCACAGAGCCCCGGTGTCACACACTCCCGGTGTCACATAGTCCTGGTGTCATACAGCCCCCGTGTCTCACAAACCCGGTGTCACAGAGCCCCGGTGTCACACAATCCCAGTGTCACAGAACCCGGTGTCACAGAGCCCCCGTGTCACACAATCCCGGTGTCACAGAGCCCCTGTGTCACACAATCCCAGTGTCACACAATCCCGGTGTCATAGAGCCCCAGTGTCCCAGAATGCCGGTGTCCCAGAATCTCGGTGTCAGACAATCCCGGCGTCACAGAATCCCAGTGTCACACAATCCTGGTGTCACAGAGCTCCGGTGTCACACAATCCCGGTGTCACACAATCCCAGTGTCACACAGTCCAGGTGTCATAGAGCCCCCGTGTCACACAATCCCGGTGTCACAGAATCCCAGTGTCACACGATCCTGGTGTCAAAGAGCCCCGGTGTCACACAATCGCGGTGTCACAGAGCCCCGGTGTCACAGAGCCTCGGTGTCACACAATCCCGGTGTCACACAATCCCGGTGTCACAGAGCCCCGGTGTCACACAATCCCAGTGTCACAGAATCCCGGTGTCACAGAGCTCCGGTGTCACAAAATCCCGGTGTCACACAATCCTGGTGTCATAGAGCCCCCGTGTCCCAGAATGCCGGTGTCCCAGAATCCCGGTGTCACAGAATCCCAGTGTCAAACAGTCCCGGTGTCATAGAGCCGCGGTGTCACACAATCCCGGTGTCACACAATCCCAGTGTCACAGAACCCGGTGTCACAGAGCCCCGGTGTCACACAATCCTGGTGTCATAGAGCCCCCGTGTCACACAATCCCGGTGTCACAGAGCCCCTGTGTCACACAATCCCGGTGTCACACAATCCCAGTGTCAGACAATCCCGGTGTCATAAAGCCCCAGTGTCACAGAATCCCGGTGTCCCAGAATGCCGGTGTCCCAGAATCTCGGTATCAGACAATCCGGGTGTCACAGAATCCCAGTGTCACACAATCCTGGTGTCACAGAGCCCCGGTGTCACACAATCCCAGTGTCAGACAATCCCGGTGTCATAAAGCCCCAGTGTCACAGAATCCCGGTGTCCCAGAATGCCAGTGTCCCAGAATCTCGGTGTCAGACAATCCCGGTGTCACAGAATCCCAGTGTCACACAATCCTGGTGACACAGAGCCCCGGTATCACACAATCCCGTGTCACACAATCCCAGTTTCACACAGTCCTGGAGTCATAGAGCCCCCGTGTCACACAATCCCGGTGTCGCAGAATCCCAGTGTCACACGATCCTGGTGTCATAGAACCCCGGTGTCACACAATCCCGGTGTCACACAATCCCGGTGTTACACAATCCCGGTGTCACAGAGCCCCGGTGTCACACAATCCCAGTGTCACACAATCCCGGTGTCACAGAGCTACGGTGTCTCACAATCCCAGTGTCACAGTATCCCGGTGTCACAGAGCCCTGGTGTCACACACTCCCGGTGTCACATAATCCTGGTGTCACAGAGCCCCGATGTCACACAATCCTGGTGTCATGAAGCCCCCGTGTCACACAATACCGGTGTCACAGATCCCCGGTGTCACACAATCCCGGTGTCACACAATCCCATTTTCACAGAATCCCGGTGTCACAGAGCCCCGGTGTCACAAGATCCTGGTGTCATAGAGCCCCCGTGTCACACAATCCTGGTGTCACAGAGCCCCGGTGACACACAATTCCGGTGTCACACAATCCCAGTGTCACACAATCCTGGTGTCACAGAAAACCAGTGTCACACAATTCTGGTGTCATAGGGCCCTGGTGTCACACAATCCCAGTGTCACAGAACCCCGGTGTCACACAATCCCGGTGTCACAGAGCCCCGATGTCACACAATCCTGGTGTCATAAAGCCCCCGTGTCACACAATACCGGTGTCACAGAGACCCGGTGTCACACAATCCCGGTGTCACACAATCCCAGTGTCACAGAATCCCGGTGTCACAGAGCTCCGGTGTCACACAATCCTGGTGTCATAGAGCCCCCGTGTCCCAGAATGCCGGTGTCCCAGAATACCGGTGTCACAGAATCCCAGTGTCAAACAATCCCGGTGTCATAGAGCCCCGGTGTCACACAATCCCGGTGTCACTTAATCCCAGTGTCACACAATCCCTGTGTCACAGAGCCCCGGTATCACACAATCCCATTTTCACAGAATCCCGGTGTCACAGAGCTCCGGTGTCACAAAATCCCGGTGTCACACAATCCTGCTGTCATAGAGCCCCCGTGTCCCAGAATGCCGGTGTCCCAGAATCCCGGTGTCACACAATCCCGGTGTCACAGAATCCCAGTGTCAAACAATCCCGGTGTCATAGAGCCCCGGTGTCACACAATCCCGGTGTCACAGAATCCCAGTGTCACACAATCCTGGAGTCATAGAGCCCCGGTTTCACACAATCCCGGTCTCACACAATCCCGGTGTCACAGAGCCCCGATGTCGCACAATCCTGGTGTCATAAAGCCCCCGTGTCATTCAATACCGGTGTCACAGAGCCCCGGTGTCACCAATACTGGTGTCACATAATCCCAGTGTCACAGAATCCCGGTTTCACAGAGCTCCGGTGTCACACAATCCTGGTGTCATAGAGCCCCCGTGTCCCAGAATGCCGGTGTCCCAGAATCCCGGTGTCACACAATCCCGGTGTCACAGAATCCCAGTGTCAAACAATCCCGGTGTCATAGAGCCCCGGTGTCACACAATCCCGGTGTCACAGAATCCTAGTGTCACACAATCCTGGAGTCATAGAGCCCCGGTGTCACACAATCCCAGTGTCACAGAGCCCCGGTGTCACACAATCCCGGTGTCAAAGAGCCCCGGTGTCACACAATCCTGGTGTCATAGAGCCCCCGTGTCACACAATCCTGGTGTCACAGAGCCCCGGTGACACACAATTCCGGTGTCACACAATCCCAGTGTCACACAATCCTGGTGTCACAGAAAACCAGTGTCACACAATTCTGGTGTCATAGGGCCCTGGTGTCACACAATCCCAGTGTCACAGAACCCCGGTGTCACACAATCCCGGTGTCACACAATCCCGGTGTAACAGAATCTCGGTGTCAGACAATCCCGGTGTCACAGAATCCCAGTGTCATACAATCCTGGTGTCACAGAGCTCCGGTGTCACAAAATCCCGGTGTCACACAATCCTGGTGTCATAGAGCCCCCGTGTCCCAGAATGCCGCTGTCCCAGAATCCCAGTGTCACACAATCCCGGTGCCACAGAGCCCCCGTGTCACACAACCCCGGTGTCACACAATCCCGGTGTCACAGAATCCCAGTGTCACACAATCCTGGTGTCATAGAGCCGCAGTGTCACAGAATCCCAGTGTCACACAATCCCGGTGTCATAGAGCCCCAGTGTCACAGAATCCCGGTGTCACACAATCCCAGTGTCATCGAGCGCCAGTGTCACAGAATCCCGGTGTCCCAGAATTCCAGTGTCCCAGAATCCCAGTGTCACACAATCCCCGTGTCACAGAATCCCAGTATCATACAATCCCGGTGTCATAGAGCCCCAGTGTCACAGAATTCCGCTGTCACACAATCCCGGTGTCATAGAGCCCCAGTGTCACAGAATCCCGGTGTCCCAGAATCCCGGTGTCACAGCATCCCAGTGTCACACAATCCAGGTGTCATAGAGCTCCGGTATCACAGAATCCCGATGTCCCAGAATGCCAGTGTCACGCAATCCGGGTGTCACATAATCCCGTTGTCACACAATCCGGGTGTCACAGAATCCCGGTGTCACACAATCCCGGTGTCACACAATCCCAGTGTCATAGAGCACCAGTATCACAGAATCCCAGTGTCACACAATCCCGGTGTCATAGAGCTCCTGTGTCACAGAATCCCGGTGTCCCACAATGCCGGTTTCCCAGAATCCCGGTGTCACACAATCCTGGTGACATAGAGCCCCAGTGAAACAATCCCGGTATCCCAGGATGCCGGTGTCCCAGAATCTCGGTGTCAGACAATGCCGGTGTAACAGAATCCCAGTGTCACACAATCCTGGTGTCACGGCGCCCCGGTGTCACACAATCCCGGTGTCACACAATCCCAGTGTCACACAATCCCAGTGTCACATTATCCCAGTGTCACTGAATCCCGGTGTCACAGAGCCCCAGTGTCACACAATCCCAGTGTCACAGAGTCCCGGTATCACAGAGCCCCGGTGTCACACAATCCTGGTGTCACAGAGCCGCGGTGTCACACAATCCCGGTGTCATAGACCCCCGGTGTCACACAATCCCGGTGTCACAGAGCCCTGGTGTCACACAATCCCAGTGTCACAGAATCCCGGTGTCACAGAGCTCCGGTGTCACAAAATCCCGGTGTCACACAATCCTGCTCTCATAGAGCCCCCGTGTCCCAGAATGCCGGTGTCCCAGAATCCCGGTGTCACACAATCCCGGTGTCACAGAATCCCAGTGTCAAACAATCCCGGTGTCATAGAGCCCCGGTGTCACACAATCCCGGTATCACAGAATCCCAGTGTCACAGAATCCCAGTGTAACACAATCCTGGAGTCATAGAGCCCCGGTGTCACACAATTCCGGTGTCACACAATCCCGGTGTCAGAAAGCCCCCGTGTCATACAATACCGGTGTCACAGAGCCCCGGTGTCACACAATACTGGTGTCACACAATCCCAGTGTCACAGAATCCTGGTGTCACAGAGCTCCGGTGTCACACAATCCTGGTGTCATAGAGCCCCCGTGTCCCAGAATGCCGGTGTCCCAGAATGCTGGTGTCCCAGAATGCCGGTGTCACACATTCCCGGTGTCACACAATCCCGGTGTCACAGAATCCCAGTGTCAAACAATCCCGGTGTCATAGCGCCCCGGTGTCACACAATCCCGGTGTCACAGAATCCCAGTGTCACACAATCCTGGAGTCACAGAGCCCCGGTGTCACACAATCCTTGTGTCATAGAGCCCCGGTGTCACACAATCCCGGTGTCACAGAGCCCCGGTGTCACACAATCCCGGTGTCACACAATCCCAGTGTCACTCAATCCCGGTGTCATAGAGCCCCAGTGTCACAGAATCCCGGTGTCCCAGAATGCCGGTGTCCCAGAATCTCGGTGTCAGACAAACCCGGTGTCAGAGAATCCCAGTGTCACACAATCCTGGTGACACAGAGCCCCGGTGTCACACAATCCTGTGTCACAGAATCCCAGTGTCACACGATCCTGGTGTCATAGAACCCCGGTGTCACCCAATCCCGGTGTCACAGAGCCCCGGTGTCACACAATCCCGGTGTTACACAATCCCGGTGTCACAGAGCCCCGGTGTCACACAATCCCAGTGTCACACAATCCCAGTGTCACAGAGTTACGGTGTCTCACAATCCCTGTGTCACAGAATCCCGGTGTCACAGAGCTCCGGTGTCACACAATCCTGGTGTCATAGAGCCCCCGTGTCCCAGAATGCCGGTGTCCCAGAATACCGGTGTCACAGAATCCCAGTGTCAAACAATCCCGGTGTCATAGAGCCCCGGTGTCACACAATCCCGGTGTCACTTAATCCCAGTGTCACACAATCCCTGTGTCACAGAGCCCCGGTATCACACAATCCCATTTTCACAGAATCCCGGTGTCACAGAGCTCCGGTGTCACAAAATCCCGGTGTCACACAATCCTGCTGTCATAGAGCCCCCGTGTCCCAGAATGCCGGTGTCCCAGAATCCCGGTGTCACACAATCCCGGTGTCACAGAATCCCAGTGTCAAACAATCCCGGTGTCATAGAGCCCCGGTGTCATACAATCCCGGTGTCACAGAATCCCAGTGTCACACAATCCTGGAGTCATAGAGCCCCGGTTTCACACAATCCCGGTCTCACACAATCCCGGTGTCACAGAGCCCCGATGTCACACAATCCTGGTGTCATAAAGCCCCCGTGTCATACAATACCGGTGTCACAGAGCCCCGGTGTCACCAATATTGGTGTCACACAATCCCAGTGTCACAGAATCCCGGTTTCACAGAGCTCCAGTGTCACACAATCCTGGTGTCATAGAGCCCCCGTGTCCCAGAATGCCGGTGTCCCAGAATCCCGGTGTCACACAATCCCGGTGTCACAGAATCCCAGTGTCAAACAATCCCGGTGTCATAGAGCCCCGGTGTCACACAATCCCGGTGTCACAGAATCCTAGTGTCACACAATCCTGGAGTCATAGAGCCCCGGTGTCACACAATCCCAGTGTCACAGAGCCCCGGTGTCACACAATCCCGGTGTCAAAGAGCCCCGGTGTCACACAATCCTGGTGTCATAGAGCCCCTGTGTCACACAATCCTGGTGTCACAGAGCCCCGGTGACACACAATTCCGGTGTCACACAATCCCAGTGTCACACAATCCTGGTGTCACAGAAAACCAGTGTCACACAATTCTGGTGTCATAGGGCCCTGGTGTCACACAATCCCAGTGTCACAGAACCCCGGTGTCACACAATCCCGGTGTCACACAATCCCGGTGTAACAGAATCTCGGTGTCAGACAATCCCGGTGTCACAGAATCCCAGTGTCATACAATCCTGGTGTCACAGAGCTCCGGTGTCACAAAATCCCGGTGTCACACAATCCTGGTGTCATAGAGCCCCCGTGTCCCAGAATGCCGCTGTCCCAGAATCCCAGTGTCACACAATCCCGGTGCCACAGAGCCCCCGTGTCACACAACCCCGGTGTCACACAATCCCGGTGTCACAGAATCCCAGTGTCACACAATCCTGGTGTCATAGAGCCGCAGTGTCACAGAATCCCAGTGTCACACAATCCCGGTGTCATAGAGCCCCAGTGTCACAGAATCCCGGTGTCACACAATCCCAGTGTCATCGAGCGCCAGTGTCACAGAATCCCGGTGTCCCAGAATTCCAGTGTCCCAGAATCCCGGTGTCACACAATCCCCGTGTCACAGAATCCCAGTATCATACAATCCCGGTGTCATAGAGCCCCAGTGTCACAGAATTCCGCTGTCACACAATCCCGGTGTCATAGAGCCCCAGTGTCACAGAATCCCGGTGTCCCAGAATCCCGGTGTCACAGCATCCCAGTGTCACACAATCCAGGTGTCATAGAGCTCCGGTATCACAGAATCCCGATGTCCCAGAATGCCAGTGTCACGCAATCCGGGTGTCACATAATCCCGTTGTCACACAATCCGGGTGTCACAGAATCCCGGTGTCGCACAATCCCGGTGTCACACAATCCCAGTGTCATAGAGCACCAGTATCACAGAATCCCAGTGTCACACAATCCCGGTGTCATAGAGCTCCTGTGTCACAGAATCCCGGTGTCCCACAATGCCGGTTTCCCAGAATCCCGGTGTCACACAATCCCGGTGACATAGAGCCCCAGTGAAACAATCCCGGTATCCCAGGATGCCGGTGTCCCAGAATCTCGGTGTCAGACAATGCCGGTGTAACAGAATCCCAGTGTCACACAATCCTGGTGTCACGGCGCCCCGGTGTCACACAATCCCGGTGTCACACAATCCCAGTGTCACACAATCCCAGTGTCACATTATCCCAGTGTCACTGAATCCCGGTGTCACAGAGCCCCAGTGTCACACAATCCCAGTGTCACTGAGTCCCGGTATCACAGAGCCCCGGTGTCACACAATCCTGGTGTCACAGAGCCGCGGTGTCACACAATCCCGGTGTCATAGACCCCCGGTGTCACACAATCCCGGTGTCACAGAGCCCTGGTGTCACACAATCCCAGTGTCACAGAATCCCGGTGTCACAGAGCTCCGGTGTCACAAAATCCCGGTGTCACACAATCCTGCTCTCATAGAGCCCCCGTGTTCCAGAATGCCGGTGTCCCAGAATCCCGGTGTCACACAATCCCGGTGTCACAGAATCCCAGTGTCAAACAATCCCGGTGTCATAGAGCCCCGGTGTCACACAATCCCGGTATCACAGAATCCCAGTGTCACAGAATCCCAGTGTCACACAATCCTGGAGTCATAGAGCCCCGGTGTCACACAATTCCGGTGTCACACAATCCCGGTGTCAGAAAGCCCCCGTGTCATACAATACCGGTGTCACAGAGCCCCGGTGTCACACAATACTGGTGTCACACAATCCCAGTGTCACAGAATCCTGGTGTCACAGAGCTCCGGTGTCACACAATCCTGGTGTCATAGAGCCCCCGTGTCCCAGAATGCTGGTGTCCCAGAATGCTGGTGTCCCAGAATGCCGGTGTCACACATTCCCGGTGTCACACAATCCCGGTGTCACAGAATCCCAGTGTCAAACAATCCCGGTGTCATAGAGCCCCGTGTCACACAATCCCGGTGTCACAGAATCCCAGTGTCACACAATCCTGGAGTCACAGAGCCCCGGTGTCACACAATCCTTGTGTCATAGAGCCCCGGTGTCACACAATCCCGGTGTCACAGAGCCCCGGTGTCACACAATCCCGGTGTCACACAATCCCAGTGTCACTCAATCCCGGTGTCATAGAGCCCCAGTGTCACAGAATCCCGGTGTCCCAGAATGCCGGTGTCCCAGAATCTCGGTGTCAGACAAACCCGGTGTCAGAGAATCCCAGTGTCACACAATCCTGGTGACACAGAGCCCCGGTGTCACACAATCCTGTGTCACAGAATCCCAGTGTCACACGATCCTGGTGTCATAGAACCCCGGTGTCACCCAATCCCGGTGTCACAGAGCCCCGGTGTCACACAATCCGGGTGTTACACAATCCCGGTGTCACAGAGCCCCGGTGTCACACAATCCCAGTGTCACACAATCCCAGTGTCACAGAGTTACGGTGTCTCACAATCCCTGTGTCACAGAATCCCGGTGTCACAGAGCCCCGGTGACACACACTCCCGGTGTCACATAGTCCTGGTGTCATAGAGCCCCCATGTCTCACAAACCCGGTGTCACAGAGCCCCGGTGTCACACAATCCCAGTGTCACAGAACCCGGTGTCACAGAGCCCCCGTGTCACAGAATCCCGGTGTCACAGAGCCCCTGTGTCACACAATCCCAGTGTCACACAATCCCGGTGTCATAGAGCCCCAGTGTCCCAGAATGCCGGTGTCCCAAAATGCCGGTGTCCCAGAATCTCGGTGTCAGACAATCCCGGTGTCACAGAATCCCGGTGTCACACAATCCCGGTGTCACAGAATCCCAGTGTCACACGATCTTGGTGTCATAGAGCCCCGGTGTCACACAATCGCGGTGTCACAGAGCCCCGGTGTCACAGAGCCCCGGTGTCACACAATCCCGGTGTCACACAATCCCGGTGTCACAGAGCCCCGGTGTCACACAATCCCAGTGTCACAGAATCCCGGTGTCACAGAGCTCCGGTGTCACAAAATCCCGGTGTCACACAATCTTGGTGTCATAGAGCCCCCGTGTCCCAGAATGCCGGTGTCACAGAATGCCGGTGTCCCAGAATCCCGGTGTCACAGAATCCCAGTGTCAAACAGTCCCGGTGTCATAGAGCCGCAGTGTCACACAATCCCGGTGTCACACAATCCCAGTGTCACAGAACCCGGTGTCACAGAGCCCCGGTGTCACACAATCCTGGTGTCATAGAGCCCCAGTGTCACACAATCCTGGTGTCACAGAGCCCCGGTGTCACACAATCCCAGTGTCAGACAATCCCGGTGTCATAAAGCCCCAATGTCACAGAATCCCGGTGTCCCAGAATGCCGGTGTCCCAGAATCTCGGTATCAGACAATCCGGGTGTCACAGAATCCCAGTGTCACACAATCCTGGTGTCACAGAGCCCCGGTGTCACACAATCCCGTGTCACACAATCCCAGTTTCACACAGTCCTGGTGTCATAGAGCCCCCATGTCACACAATCCCGGTGTCGCAGAATCCCAGTGTCACACGATCGTGGTGTCATAGAACCCTGGTGTCACACAATCCCGGTGTCACACAATCCCGGTGTTACACAATCCCGGTGTCACAGAGCCCCTGTGTCACACAATCCCAGTGTCACACAATCCCGGTGTCACAGAGCTATGGTGTCTCACAATCCCAGTGTCACAGAATCCCGGTGTCACAGAGCCCCGGTGTCACACACTCCCGGTGTCACATAATCCTGGTGTCACAGAGCCCCGATGTCACACAATCCTGGTGTCATGAAGCCCCCGTGTCACACAATACCGGTGTCACAGATCCCCGGTGTCACACAATCCCGGTGTCACACAATCCCAGTGTCACAGAATCCCGGTGTCACAGAGCTCCGGTGTCACAAAATCCCGGTGTCACACAATCCTGGTGTCATAGAGCCCCCGTGTCCCAGAATGCCGGTGTCCCAGAATGCCGGTGTCCCAGAATGCCGGTGTCCCAGAATCCCGGTGTCACAGAATCCCAGTGTCAAACAATCCCGGTGTCATAGAGCCCCGGTGTCACACAATCCCGGTGTCATAGAGCCCCAGTGTCACACAATCCCGGTGTCACAGAATCCTAGTGTCACATAATCCTGGAGTCATAGAGCCCCGGTGTCACACAATCTCAGTGTCACACAATCCTTGTGTCACTGAGCCCCGGTATCACACAATCCCATTTTCACAGAATCCCGGTGTCACAGAGCCCCGGTGTCACACAATCCTGGTGTCATAGAGCCCCCGTGTCACACAATCCTTGTGTCACAGAGCCCCGGTGACACACAATTCCGGTGTCACACAATCCTGGTGTCACAGAAAACCAGTGTCACACAATTCTGGTGTCATAGGGCCCTGGTGTCACAAAATCCCAGTGTCACAGAACCCCGGTGTCACACAATCCCGGTGTCACACAATCCCGGTGTCACAGAATCTCGGTGTCAGACAATCCCGGTGTCACAGAATCCCGGTGTCACACAATCCTGGTGTCACAGAGCTCCGGTGTCACACAATCCCAGTGTCACACAGTCCAGGTGTCATAGAGCCCCCGTGTCACACAATCCCGGTGTCACAGAATCCCAGTGTCACATGATCCTGGTGTCATAGAGCCCCGGTGTCCCACAATCCCAGTGTCACACAATCCCGGTGTCACACAATCCCGGTGTCACAGAGCCCCAATGTCACACAATCCCGGTGTCACAGAGCCCCGATGTCACACAATCCTGGTGTCATAAAGCCCCCGTGTCACACAATACCGGTGTCACAGATCCCCGGTGTCACACATTCCCGGTGTCACACAATCCCAGTGTCACAGAATCACGGTGTCACAGAGCTCCGGTGTCACAAAATCCCCGTGTCCCAGAATGCCGGTGTCCCAGAATGCCGGTGTCCCAGAATGCCGGTGTCCCAGAATGCCGGTGTCCCAGAATGCTGGTGTCCCAGAATCCTGGTGTCACACAATCCCGGTGTCACAGAATCCCAGTGTCAAACAATCCCGGTGTCATAGAGCCCCGGTGTCACACAATCCCGGTGTCACAGAATCCCAGTGTCACACAATCCTGGAGTCATAGAGCCCCGGTGTCACACAATCCCAGTGTCACACAATCCCTGTGTCACAGAGCCCCGGTATCACACAATCCCATTTTCACAGAATCCCGGTGTCACAGAGCCCCGGTGTCACACAATCCTGGTGTCATAGAGCCCCTGTGTCACACAATCCTTGTGTCACAGAGCCCCGGTGACACACAATTCCGGTGTCACACTATCCTGGTGTCACAGAAAACCAGTGTCACACAATTCTGGTGTCATAGGGCCCTGGTGTCACAAAATCCCAGTGTCACACAATCCCGGTGTCACTCAATCCCGGTGTCACACAATCCTGGTGTTATAGAGCCCCAGTGCCAAACAATCCCGGTGTCATAGAGCCCCAGTGTCACAGAATCCTGGTGTCCCTGAATCCCGGTGTCACAGAATCCCAGTGTCAGACAATCCCGGTGCCACAGAACCTCTGTGTCACACAATCCCAGTGTCAGACAATCCCGGTGTCATAAAGCCCCAGTGTCACAGAATCCCGGTGTCCCAGAATCCCGGTGTCCAAGAATCTCGGTGTCAGACAATCCCGGTGTCACAGAATCCCAGTGTCACACAATCCTGGTGTCACACAGCCCCGGTGTCACACAATCCCGGTGTCACACAATCCCAGTGTCACAGAACCCGGTGTCACAGAGCCCCGGTGTCACACAATCCTGGTGTCATAGAGCCCCCGTGTCACACAATCCCGGTGTCACAGAGCCCCTGTGTCACACAATCCCGTTGTCACACAATCCCAGTGTCAGACAATCCCTGTGTCATAAAGCCCCAGTGTCACAGAATCCCGGTGTCCCAGAATGCCGGTGTCCCAGAATCTCGGTATCAGACAATCCGGGTGTCACAGAATCCCAGTGTCACACAATCCTGGTGTCACAGAGCCCCGGTGTCACACAATCCCAGTGTCAGACAATCCCGGTGTCATAAAGCCCCAGTGTCACAGAATCCCGGTGTCCCAGAATGCCGGTGTCCCAGAATCTCGGTATCAGACAATCACGGTGTCACAGAATCCCAGTGTCACACAATCCAGGTGTCACAGAGCCCCGGTGTCACACAATCCCATGTCACACAATCCCAGTTTCACACAGTCCTGGTGGCATAGAGTCCCCATGTCACACAATCCCGGTGTCGCAGAATCCCAGTGTCACACGATCCTGGTGTCATAGAACCCTGGTGTCACACAATCCCGGTGTCACACAATCCCGGTGTTACACAATCCCTGTGTCACAGAGCCCCGGTGTCACACAATCCCAGTGTCACACAATCCCGGTGTCACAGAGCTATGGTGTCTCACAATCCCAGTGTCACAGAATCCCGGTGTCACAGAGCCCCGGTGTCACACACTCCCGGTGTCACATAATCCTGGTGTCACAGAGCCCCCATGTCTCACAAACCCGGTGTCACAGAGCCCCGGTGTCACACAATCCCAGTGTCACAGAACCCGGTGTCACAGAGCCCCCGTGTCACAGAATCCCGGTGTCACAGAGCCCCTGTGTCACACAATCCCAGTGTCACACAATCCCGGTGTCATAGAGCCCCAGTGTCCCAGAATGCCGGTGTCCCAAAATGCCGGTGTCCCAGAATCTCGGTGTCAGACAATCCCGGTGTCACAGAATCCCGGTGTCACACAATCCCGGTGTCACAGAATCCCAGTGTCACACGATCTTGGTGTCATAGAGCCCCGGTGTCACACAATCGCGGTGTCACAGAGCCCCGGTGTCACACAATCCCGGTGTCACAGAGCTACGGTGTCTCACAATCCCAGTGTCACAGAATCCCGGTGTCACAGAGCCTCGGTGTCACACAATCCTGGTGTCACAGAGCTCCGGTGTCACACAATCCCGGTGTCACACAATCCCAGTGTCACACAGTCCAGGTGTCATAGAGCCCCCGTGTCACACAATCCCAGTGTCACACAATCCCATTTTCACAGAATCCCGGTTTCACAGAGCCCCGGTGTCACACAATCCCTGTGTCGCAGAATCCCGGTGTCACAGAGCTCCGGTGTCACACAATCCTGGTGTCATAGAGCCCCCGTGTCACACAATCCTGGTGTCACAGAGCCCGGGTGTCACACAATTCCGCTGTCACACAATCCCTGTGTCACACAATCCTGGTGTCACAGAAAAACAGTGTCACACAATTCTGGTGTCATAGGGCCCCGGTGTCACACAATCCCGGTGTCACAGAGCCCCGGTGTCACACAATCCCGGTGTCACAGAGCCCCAGTGTCACACAATCCTGGTGTCATAGAGCCCCGGTGTCACACAATCCTGGTGTCACAGAAAACCAGTGTCACACAATCCTGGTGTCATAGGGCCCCGGTGTCACACAATCCCGGTGTCACAGAGCCCCGGTGTCACACAATCCCGGTGTCACAGAGCCCCGGTGTCACACAATCCTGGTGTCATAGAGCCCCCGTGTCACACAATCCCGGTGTCACACAATCCCGGTGTCACACAATCCCAGTGTCAGTCAATCCCGGTGTCATAGAGCCCCAGTGTCACAGAATCCCGGTGTCCCAGAATGCCGGTGTCCCAGAATCCCGCTGTCACACAATCCCGGTGTCACAGAATCCCAGTGTCACACAATCCCGATATATTAGAGCCCCAGTGTCACAGAATCCTGGTGTCCCGGAATGCCGGTGTCACACAATCCCTGTGTCACACAATCCTGGTGTCATAGGGCCCCGGTGTCACAGAGCCCCGGTGTCACGCAATCCTGGTGTCATAGAGCCCCGGTGTCACACAATCCCGGTGTCACAGAGCCCCGGTGTCACACAATCCCGGTGTCACACAATCCCAGTGTCACTCAATCCCGGTGTCATAGAGCCCCAGTGTCACAGAATCCCGGTGTCCCAGAATGCCGGTGTCCCAGAATCCCGCTGTCACACAATCCCGGTGTCACAGAATCCCAGTGTCACACAATCCCGATATATCAGAGCCCCAGTGTCACAGAATCCTGGTGTCCCAGAATGCCGGTGTCATACAATCCCGGTGTCACACAATCCCAGTGTCACAGAATCCCAGTGTCACACAATCCTGGTGTCACAGAGCCCCGGTGTCACACAATCCAGGTGTCACACAATCCTGGTGTCATAGAGCCCCAGTGCCAAACAATCCCGGTGTCATAGAGCACCAGTGTCACAGAATCCTGGTGTCCCTGAATCCCGGTGTCACAGAATCCCAGTGTCAGACAATCCCGGTGCCACAGAACCTCTGTGTCAGACAATCCCAGTGTCAGACAATCCCGGTGTCATAAAGCCCCAGTGTCACAGAATCCCGGTGTCCCAGAATGCCGGTGTCCCAGAATCTCGGTGTCAGACAATCCCGGTGTCACAGAATCCCAGTGTCACACAATCCTGGTGTCACAGAGCCCCGGTGTCACACAATCCCAGTGTCACACAATCCCAGTGTCACAGAACCCGGTGTCACAGAGCCCCGGTGTCACACAATCCTGGTGTCATAGAGCCCCCATGTCACACAATCCCGGTGTCACAGAGCCCCTGTATCACACAATCCCGGTGTCACACAATCCCAGTGTCAGACAATCCCGGTGTCATAAAGCCCCAGTGTCACAGAATCCCGGTGTCCCAGAATGCCGGTGTCCCAGAACCTCGGTGTCAGACAATCCCGGTGTCACAGAATCCCAGTGTCACACAATCCTGGTGTCACAGAGCCCCGGTGTCACACAATCCCAGTGTCAGACAATCCCGGTGTCATAAAGCCCCAGTGTCACAGAATCCCGGTGTCCCCGAATGCCAGTGTCCCAGAATCTCGGTGTCAGACAAACCCGGTGTCACAGAATCCCAGTGTCACACAATCCTGGTGACACAGAGCCCCGGTGTCACACAATCCTGTGTCACAGAATCCCAGTGTCACACGATCCTGGTGTCATAGAACCCCGGTGTCACACAATCCCGGTGTCACAGAGCCCCGGTGTCACACAATCCCGGTATTACACAATCCCGGTGTCACAGAGCCCCGGTGTCACACAATCCCAGTGTCACACAATCCCGGTGTCACAGAGCTACGGTGTCTCACAATCCCTGTGTCACAGAATCCCGGTGTCACAGAGCCCTGGTGTCACACACTCCCGGTGTCACATAGTCCTGGTGTCATACAGCCCCCGTGTCTCACAAACCCGGTGTCACAGAGCCCCGGTGTCACACAATCCCAGTGTCACAGAACCCGGTGTCACAGAGCCCCCGTGTCACACAATCCCGGTGTCACAGAGCCCCTGTGTCACACAATCCCAGTGTCACACAATCCCGGTGTCATAGAGCGCCAGTGTCCCAGAATGCCGGTGTCCCAGAATGCCGGTGTCCCAGAATCTCGGTGTCAGACAATCCCGGCGTCACAGAATCCCAGTGTCACACAATCCTGGTGTCACAGAGCTCCGGTGTCACACAATCCCGGTGTCACACAATCCCAGTGTCACACAGTCCAGGTGTCATAGAGCCCCCGTGTCACACAATCCCGGTGTCACAGAATCCCAGTGTCACACGATCCTGGTGTCAAAGAGCCCCGGTGTCACACAATCGCGGTGTCACAGAGCCCCGGTGTCACAGAGCCCCGGTGTCACACAATCCCGGTGTCACACAATCCCGGTGTCACAGAGCCCCGGTGTCACACAATCCCAGTGTCACAGAATCCCGGTGTCACAGAGCTCCGGTGTCACAAAATCCCGGTGTCACACAATCCTGGTGTCATAGAGCCCCCGTGTCCCAGAATGCCGGTGTCCCAGAATCCCGGTGTCACAGAATCCCAGTGTCAAACAGTCCCGGTGTCATAGAGCCGCGGTGTCACACAATCCCGGTGTCACACAATCCCAGTGTCACAGAACCCGGTGTCACAGAGCCCCGGTGTCACACAATCCTGGTGTCATAGAGCCCCCGTGTCACACAATCCCGGTGTCACAGAGCCCCTGTGTCACACAATCCCGGTGTCACACAATCCCAGTGTCAGACAATCCCGGTGTCATAAAGCCCCAGTGTCACAGAATCCCGGTGTCCCAGAATGCCGGTGTCCCAGAATCTCGGTATCAGACAATCCGGGTGTCACAGAATCCCAGTGTCACACAATCCTGGTGTCACAGAGCCCCGGTGTCACACAATCCCAGTGTCAGACAATCCCGGTGTCATAAAGCCCCAGTGTCACAGAATCCCGGTGTCCCAGAATGCCAGTGTCCCAGAATCTCGGTGTCAGACAATCCCGGTGTCACAGAATCCCAGTGTCACACAATCCCAGTTTCACACAGTCCTGGAGTCATAGAGCCCCCGTGTCACACAATCCCGGTGTCGCAGAATCCCAGTGTCACACGATCCTGGTGTCATAGAACCCCGGTGTCACACAATCCCGGTGTCACACAATCCCGGTGTTACACAATCCCGGTGTCACAGAGCCCCGGTGTCACACAATCCCAGTGTCACACAATCCCGGTGTCACAGAGCTACGGTGTCTCACAATCCCAGTGTCACAGTATCCCGGTGTCACAGATCCCCGGTGTCACACAATCCCGGTGTCACACAATCCCATTTTCACAGAATCCCGGTGTCACAGAGCCCCGGTGTCACAAGATCCTGGTGTCATAGAGCCCCCGTGTCACACAATCCTGGTGTCACAGACCCCGGTGACACACAATTCCGGTGTCACACAATCCCAGTGTCACACAATCCTGGTGTCACAGAAAACCAGTGTCACACAATTCTGGTGTCATAGGGCCCTGGTGTCACACAATCCCAGTGTCACAGAACCCCGGTGTCACACAATCCCGGTGTCACAGAGCCCCGATGTCACACAATCCCGGTGTCATAAAGCCCCCGTGTCACACAATACCGGTGTCACAGAGACCCGGTGTCACACAATCCCGGTGTCACACAATCCCAGTGTCACAGAGCTCCGGTGTCACACAATCCTGGTGTCATAGAGCCCCCGTGTCCCAGAATGCCGGTGTCCCAGAATACCGGTGTCACAGAATCCCAGTGTCAAACAATCCCGGTGTCATAGAGCCCCGGTGTCACACAATCCCGGTGTCACTTAATCCCAGTGTCACACAATCCCTGTGTCACAGAGCCCCGGTATCACACAATCCCATTTTCACAGAATCCCGGTGTCACAGAGCTCCGGTGTCACAAAATCCCGGTGTCACACAATCCTGCTGTCATAGAGCCCCCGTGTCCCAGAATGCCGGTGTCCCAGAATCCCGGTGTCACACAATCCCGGTGTCACAGAATCCCAGTGTCAAACAATCCCGGTGTCATAGAGCCCCGGTGTCACACAATCCCGGTGTCACAGAATCCCAGTGTCACACAATCCTGGAGTCATAGAGCCCCGGTTTCACACAATCCCGGTCTCACACAATCCCGGTGTCACAGAGCCCCGATGTCGCACAATCCTGGTGTCATAAAGCCCCCGTGTCATACAATACCGGTGTCACAGAGCCCCGGTGTCACCAATACTGGTGTCACATAATCCCAGTGTCACAGAATCCCGGTTTCACAGAGCTCCGGTGTCACACAATCCTGGTGTCATAGAGCCCCCGTGTCCCAGAATGCCGGTGTCCCAGAATCCCGGTGTCACACAATCCCGGTGTCACAGAATCCCAGTGTCAAACAATCCCGGTGTCATAGAGCCCCGGTGTCACACAATCCCGGTGTCACAGAATCCTAGTGTCACACAATCCTGGAGTCATAGAGCCCCGGTGTCACACAATCCCAGTGTCACAGAGCCCCGGTGTCACACAATCCCGGTGTCAAAGAGCCCCGGTGTCACACAATCCTGGTGTCATAGAGCCCCCGTGTCACACAATCCTGGTGTCACAGAGCCCCGGTGACACACAATTCCGGTGTCACACAATCCCAGTGTCACACAATCCTGGTGTCACAGAAAACCAGTGTCACACAATTCTGGTGTCATAGGGCCCTGGTGTCACACAATCCCAGTGTCACAGAACCCCGGTGTCACACAATCCCGGTGTCACACAATCCCGGTGTAACAGAATCTCGGTGTCAGACAATCCCGGTGTCACAGAATCCCAGTGTCATACAATCCTGGTGTCACAGAGCTCCGGTGTCACAAAATCCCGGTGTCACACAATCCTGGTGTCATAGAGCCCCCGTGTCCCAGAATGCCGCTGTCCCAGAATCCCAGTGTCACACAATCCCGGTGCCACAGAGCCCCCGTGTCACACAACCCCGGTGTCACACAATCCCGGTGTCACAGAATCCCAGTGTCACACAATCCTGGTGTCATAGAGCCCCAGTGTTACAGAATCCCGGTGTCCCAGAATTCCAGTGTCCCAGAATCCCGGTGTCACACAATCCCCGTGTCACAGAATCCCAGTATCATACAATCCCGGTGTCATAGAGCCCCAGTGTCACAGAATTCCGCTGTCACACAATCCCGGTGTCATAGAGCCCCAGTGTCACAGAATCCCGGTGTCCCAGAATCCCGGTGTCACAGCATCCCAGTGTCACACAATCCAGGTGTCATAGAGCTCCGGTATCACAGAATCCCGATGTCCCAGAATGCCAGTGTCACGCAATCCGGGTGTCACATAATCCCGTTGTCACACAATCCGGGTGTCACAGAATCCCGGTGTCACACAATCCCGGTGTCACACAATCCCAGTGTCATAGAGCACCAGTATCACAGAATCCCAGTGTCACACAATCCCGGTGTCATAGAGCTCCTGTGTCACAGAATCCCGGTGTCCCACAATGCCGGTTTCCCAGAATCCCGGTGTCACACAATCCTGGTGACATAGAGCCCCAGTGAAACAATCCCGGTATCCCAGGATGCCGGTGTCCCAGAATCTCGGTGTCAGACAATGCCGGTGTAACAGAATCCCAGTGTCACACAATCCTGGTGTCACGGCGCCCCGGTGTCACACAATCCCGGTGTCACACAATCCCAGTGTCACACAATCCCAGTGTCACATTATCCCAGTGTCACTGAATCCCGGTGTCACAGAGCCCCAGTGTCACACAATCCCAGTGTCACAGAGTCCCGGTATCACAGAGCCCCGGTGTCACACAATCCTGGTGTCACAGAGCCGCGGTGTCACACAATCCCGGTGTCATAGACCCCCGGTGTCACACAATCCCGGTGTCACAGAGCCCTGGTGTCACACAATCCCAGTGTCACAGAATCCCGGTGTCACAGAGCTCCGGTGTCACAAAATCCCGGTGTCACACAATCCTGCTCTCATAGAGCCCCCGTGTCCCAGAATGCCGGTGTCCCAGAATCCCGGTGTCACACAATCCCGGTGTCACAGAATCCCAGTGTCAAACAATCCCGGTGTCATAGAGCCCCGGTGTCACACAATCCCGGTATCACAGAATCCCAGTGTCACAGAATCCCAGTGTAACACAATCCTGGAGTCATAGAGCCCCGGTGTCACACAATTCCGGTGTCACACAATCCCGGTGTCAGAAAGCCCCCGTGTCATACAATACCGGTGTCACAGAGCCCCGGTGTCACACAATACTGGTGTCACACAATCCCAGTGTCACAGAATCCTGGTGTCACAGAGCTCCGGTGTCACACAATCCTGGTGTCATAGAGCCCCCGTGTCCCAGAATGCCGGTGTCCCAGAATGCTGGTGTCCCAGAATGCCGGTGTCACACATTCCCGGTGTCACACAATCCCGGTGTCACAGAATCCCAGTGTCAAACAATCCCGGTGTCATAGCGCCCCGGTGTCACACAATCCCGGTGTCACAGAATCCCAGTGTCACACAATCCTGGAGTCACAGAGCCCCGGTGTCACACAATCCTTGTGTCATAGAGCCCCGGTGTCACACAATCCCGGTGTCACAGAGCCCCGGTGTCACACAATCCCGGTGTCACACAATCCCAGTGTCACTCAATCCCGGTGTCATAGAGCCCCAGTGTCACAGAATCCCGGTGTCCCAGAATGCCGGTGTCCCAGAATCTCGGTGTCAGACAAACCCGGTGTCAGAGAATCCCAGTGTCACACAATCCTGGTGACACAGAGCCCCGGTGTCACACAATCCTGTGTCACAGAATCCCAGTGTCACACGATCCTGGTGTCATAGAACCCCGGTGTCACCCAATCCCGGTGTCACAGAGCCCCGGTGTCACACAATCCCGGTGTTACACAATCTCAGTGTCACAGAGTTACGGTGTCTCACAATCCCTGTGTCACAGAATCCCGGTGTCACAGAGCTCCGGTGTCACACAATCCTGGTGTCATAGAGCCCCCGTGTCCCAGAATGCCGGTGTCCCAGAATACCGGTGTCACAGAATCCCAGTGTCAAACAATCCCGGTGTCATAGAGCCCCGGTGTCACACAATCCCGGTGTCACTTAATCCCAGTGTCACACAATCCCTGTGTCACAGAGCCCCGGTATCACACAATCCCATTTTCACAGAATCCCGGTGTCACAGAGCTCCGGTGTCACAAAATCCCGGTGTCACACAATCCTGCTGTCATAGAGCCCCCGTGTCCCAGAATGCCGGTGTCCCAGAATCCCGGTGTCACACAATCCCGGTGTCACACAATCCCGGTGTTACACAATCCCGGTGTCACAGAGCCCCGGTGTCACACAATCCCAGTGTCACACAATCCCGGTGTCACAGAGCTACGGTGTCTCACAATCCCAGTGTCACAGTATCCCGGTGTCACAGATCCCCGGTGTCACACAATCCCGGTGTCACACAATCCCATTTTCACAGAATCCCGGTGTCACAGAGCCCCGGTGTCACAAGATCCTGGTGTCATAGAGCCCCCGTGTCACACAATCCTGGTGTCACAGACCCCGGTGACACACAATTCCGGTGTCACACAATCCCAGTGTCACACAATCCTGGTGTCACAGAAAACCAGTGTCACACAATTCTGGTGTCATAGGGCCCTGGTGTCACACAATCCCAGTGTCACAGAACCCCGGTGTCACACAATCCCGGTGTCACAGAGCCCCGATGTCACACAATCCCGGTGTCATAAAGCCCCCGTGTCACACAATACCGGTGTCACAGAGACCCGGTGTCACACAATCCCGGTGTCACACAATCCCAGTGTCACAGAGCTCCGGTGTCACACAATCCTGGTGTCATAGAGCCCCCGTGTCCCAGAATGCCGGTGTCCCAGAATACCGGTGTCACAGAATCCCAGTGTCAAACAATCCCGGTGTCATAGAGCCCCGGTGTCACACAATCCCGGTGTCACTTAATCCCAGTGTCACACAATCCCTGTGTCACAGAGCCCCGGTATCACACAATCCCATTTTCACAGAATCCCGGTGTCACAGAGCTCCGGTGTCACAAAATCCCGGTGTCACACAATCCTGCTGTCATAGAGCCCCCGTGTCCCAGAATGCCGGTGTCCCAGAATCCCGGTGTCACACAATCCCGGTGTCACAGAATCCCAGTGTCAAACAATCCCGGTGTCATAGAGCCCCGGTGTCACACAATCCCGGTGTCACAGAATCCCAGTGTCACACAATCCTGGAGTCATAGAGCCCCGGTTTCACACAATCCCGGTCTCACACAATCCCGGTGTCACAGAGCCCCGATGTCGCACAATCCTGGTGTCATAAAGCCCCCGTGTCATACAATACCGGTGTCACAGAGCCCCGGTGTCACCAATACTGGTGTCACATAATCCCAGTGTCACAGAATCCCGGTTTCACAGAGCTCCGGTGTCACACAATCCTGGTGTCATAGAGCCCCCGTGTCCCAGAATGCCGGTGTCCCAGAATCCCGGTGTCACACAATCCCGGTGTCACAGAATCCCAGTGTCAAACAATCCCGGTGTCATAGAGCCCCGGTGTCACACAATCCCGGTGTCACAGAATCCTAGTGTCACACAATCCTGGAGTCATAGAGCCCCGGTGTCACACAATCCCAGTGTCACAGAGCCCCGGTGTCACACAATCCCGGTGTCAAAGAGCCCCGGTGTCACACAATCCTGGTGTCATAGAGCCCCCGTGTCACACAATCCTGGTGTCACAGAGCCCCGGTGACACACAATTCCGGTGTCACACAATCCCAGTGTCACACAATCCTGGTGTCACAGAAAACCAGTGTCACACAATTCTGGTGTCATAGGGCCCTGGTGTCACACAATCCCAGTGTCACAGAACCCCGGTGTCACACAATCCCGGTGTCACACAATCCCGGTGTAACAGAATCTCGGTGTCAGACAATCCCGGTGTCACAGAATCCCAGTGTCATACAATCCTGGTGTCACAGAGCTCCGGTGTCACAAAATCCCGGTGTCACACAATCCTGGTGTCATAGAGCCCCCGTGTCCCAGAATGCCGCTGTCCCAGAATCCCAGTGTCACACAATCCCGGTGCCACAGAGCCCCCGTGTCACACAACCCCGGTGTCACACAATCCCGGTGTCACAGAATCCCAGTGTCACACAATCCTGGTGTCATAGAGCCCCAGTGTTACAGAATCCCGGTGTCCCAGAATTCCAGTGTCCCAGAATCCCGGTGTCACACAATCCCCGTGTCACAGAATCCCAGTATCATACAATCCCGGTGTCATAGAGCCCCAGTGTCACAGAATTCCGCTGTCACACAATCCCGGTGTCATAGAGCCCCAGTGTCACAGAATCCCGGTGTCCCAGAATCCCGGTGTCACAGCATCCCAGTGTCACACAATCCAGGTGTCATAGAGCTCCGGTATCACAGAATCCCGATGTCCCAGAATGCCAGTGTCACGCAATCCGGGTGTCACATAATCCCGTTGTCACACAATCCGGGTGTCACAGAATCCCGGTGTCACACAATCCCGGTGTCACACAATCCCAGTGTCATAGAGCACCAGTATCACAGAATCCCAGTGTCACACAATCCCGGTGTCATAGAGCTCCTGTGTCACAGAATCCCGGTGTCCCACAATGCCGGTTTCCCAGAATCCCGGTGTCACACAATCCTGGTGACATAGAGCCCCAGTGAAACAATCCCGGTATCCCAGGATGCCGGTGTCCCAGAATCTCGGTGTCAGACAATGCCGGTGTAACAGAATCCCAGTGTCACACAATCCTGGTGTCACGGCGCCCCGGTGTCACACAATCCCGGTGTCACACAATCCCAGTGTCACACAATCCCAGTGTCACATTATCCCAGTGTCACTGAATCCCGGTGTCACAGAGCCCCAGTGTCACACAATCCCAGTGTCACAGAGTCCCGGTATCACAGAGCCCCGGTGTCACACAATCCTGGTGTCACAGAGCCGCGGTGTCACACAATCCCGGTGTCATAGACCCCCGGTGTCACACAATCCCGGTGTCACAGAGCCCTGGTGTCACACAATCCCAGTGTCACAGAATCCCGGTGTCACAGAGCTCCGGTGTCACAAAATCCCGGTGTCACACAATCCTGCTCTCATAGAGCCCCCGTGTCCCAGAATGCCGGTGTCCCAGAATCCCGGTGTCACACAATCCCGGTGTCACAGAATCCCAGTGTCAAACAATCCCGGTGTCATAGAGCCCCGGTGTCACACAATCCCGGTATCACAGAATCCCAGTGTCACAGAATCCCAGTGTAACACAATCCTGGAGTCATAGAGCCCCGGTGTCACACAATTCCGGTGTCACACAATCCCGGTGTCAGAAAGCCCCCGTGTCATACAATACCGGTGTCACAGAGCCCCGGTGTCACACAATACTGGTGTCACACAATCCCAGTGTCACAGAATCCTGGTGTCACAGAGCTCCGGTGTCACACAATCCTGGTGTCATAGAGCCCCCGTGTCCCAGAATGCCGGTGTCCCAGAATGCTGGTGTCCCAGAATGCCGGTGTCACACATTCCCGGTGTCACACAATCCCGGTGTCACAGAATCCCAGTGTCAAACAATCCCGGTGTCATAGCGCCCCGGTGTCACACAATCCCGGTGTCACAGAATCCCAGTGTCACACAATCCTGGAGTCACAGAGCCCCGGTGTCACACAATCCTTGTGTCATAGAGCCCCGGTGTCACACAATCCCGGTGTCACAGAGCCCCGGTGTCACACAATCCCGGTGTCACACAATCCCAGTGTCACTCAATCCCGGTGTCATAGAGCCCCAGTGTCACAGAATCCCGGTGTCCCAGAATGCCGGTGTCCCAGAATCTCGGTGTCAGACAAACCCGGTGTCAGAGAATCCCAGTGTCACACAATCCTGGTGACACAGAGCCCCGGTGTCACACAATCCTGTGTCACAGAATCCCAGTGTCACACGATCCTGGTGTCATAGAACCCCGGTGTCACCCAATCCCGGTGTCACAGAGCCCCGGTGTCACACAATCCCGGTGTTACACAATCTCAGTGTCACAGAGTTACGGTGTCTCACAATCCCTGTGTCACAGAATCCCGGTGTCACAGAGCTCCGGTGTCACACAATCCTGGTGTCATAGAGCCCCCGTGTCCCAGAATGCCGGTGTCCCAGAATACCGGTGTCACAGAATCCCAGTGTCAAACAATCCCGGTGTCATAGAGCCCCGGTGTCACACAATCCCGGTGTCACTTAATCCCAGTGTCACACAATCCCTGTGTCACAGAGCCCCGGTATCACACAATCCCATTTTCACAGAATCCCGGTGTCACAGAGCTCCGGTGTCACAAAATCCCGGTGTCACACAATCCTGCTGTCATAGAGCCCCCGTGTCCCAGAATGCCGGTGTCCCAGAATCCCGGTGTCACACAATCCCGGTGTCACAGAATCCCAGTGTCAAACAATCCCGGTGTCATAGAGCCCCGGTGTCACACAATCCCGGTGTCACAGAATCCCAGTGTCACACAATCCTGGAGTCATAGAGCCCCGGTTTCACACAATCCCGGTCTCACACAATCCCGGTGTCACAGAGCCCCGATGTCACACAATCCTGGTGTCATAAAGCCCCCGTGTCATACAATACCGGTCTCACAGAGCCCCGGTGTCACCAATACTGGTGTCACACAATCCCAGTGTCACAGAATCCCGGTTTCACAGAGCTCCGGTGTCACACAATCCTGGTGTCATAGAGCCCCCGTGTCCCAGAATGCCGGTGTCCCAGAATCCCGGTGTCACACAATCCCGGTGTCACAGAATCCCAGTGTCAAACAATCCCGGTGTCATAGAGCCCCGGTGTCACACAATCCCGGTGTCACAGAATCCTAGTGTCACACAATCCTGGAGTCATAGAGCCCCGGTGTCACACAATCCCAGTGTCACAGAGCCCCGGTGTCACACAATCCCGGTGTCAAAGAGCCCCGGTGTCACACAATCCTGGTGTCATAGAGCCCCCGTGTCACACAATCCTGGTGTCACAGAGCCCCGGTGACACACAATTCCGGTGTCACACAATCCCTGTGTCACACAATCCTGGTGTCACAGAAAACCAGTGTCACACAATTCTGGTGTCATAGGGCCCTGGTGTCACACAATCCCAGTGTCACAGAACCCCGGTGTCACACAATCCCGGTGTCACACAATCCCGGTGTAACAGAATCTCGGTGTCAGACAATCCCGGTGTCACAGAATCCCAGTGTCATACAATCCTGGTGTCACAGAGCTCCGGTGTCACAAAATCCCGGTGTCACACAATCCTGGTGTCATAGAGCCCCCGTGTCCCAGAATGCCGCTGTCCCAGAATCCCAGTGTCACACAATCCCGGTGCCACAGAGCCCCCGTGTCACACAACCCCGGTGTCACACAATCCCGGTGTCACAGAATCCCAGTGTCACACAATCCTGGTGTCATAGAGCCGCAGTGTCACAGAATCCCAGCGTCAC
Organism: Mobula birostris; assembly: GCF_030028105.1. NCBI lineage: Eukaryota > Metazoa > Chordata > Chondrichthyes > Myliobatiformes > Myliobatidae > Mobula > Mobula birostris. Next base: position 58,496 of record NW_027274445.1, read on the forward strand.
ACAATCCCGGTGTCATAGAGCCCCAGTGTCACAGAATCCCGGTGTCACACAATCCCAGTGTCATCGAGCGCCAGTGTCACAGAATCCCGGTGTCCCAGAATTCCAGTGTCCCAGAATCCCGGTGTCACACAATCCCCGTGTCACAGAATCCCAGTATCATACAATCCCGGTGTCATAGAGCCCCAGTGTCACAGAATTCCGCTGTCACACAATCCCGGTGTCATAGAGCCCCAGTGTCACAGAATCCCGGTGTCCCAGAATCCCGGTGTCACAGCAACCCAGTGTCACACAATCCAGGTGTCATAGAGCTCCGGTATCACAGAATCCCGATGTCCCAGAATGCCAGTGTCACGCAATCCGGGTGTCACATAATCCCGTTGTCACACAATCCGGGTGTCACAGAATCCCGGTGTCGCACAATCCCGGTGTCACACAATCCCAGTGTCATAGAGCACCAGTATCACAGAATCCCAGTGTCACACAATCCCGGTGTCATAGAGCTCCTGTGTCACAGAATCCCGGTGTCCCACAATGCCGGTTTCCCAGAATCCCGGTGTCACACAATCCCGGTGACATAGAGCCCCAGTGAAACAATCCCGGTATCCCAGGATGCCGGTGTCCCAGAATCTCGGTCTCAGACAATGCCGGTGTAACAGAATCCCAGTGTCACACAATCCTGGTGTCACGGCGCCCCGGTGTCACACAATCCCGGTGTCACACAATCCCAGTGTCACACAATCCCAGTGTCACATTATCCCAGTGTCACTGAATCCCGGTGTCACAGAGCCCCAGTGTCACACAATCCCAGTGTCACAGAGTCCCGGTATCACAGAGCCCCGGTGTCACACAATCCTGGTGTCACAGAGCCGCGGTGTCACACAATCCCGGTGTCATAGACCCCCGGTGTCACACAATCCCGGTGTCACAGAGCCCTGGTGTCACACAATCCCAGTGTCACAGAATCCCGGTGTCACAGAGCTCCGGTGTCACAAAATCCCGGTGTCACACAATCCTGCTCTCATAGAGCCCCCGTGTTCCAGAATGCCGGTGTCCCAGAATCCCGGTGTCACACAATCCCGGTGTCACAGAATCCCAGTGTCAAACAATCCCGGTGTCATAGAGCCCCGGTGTCACACAATCCCGGTATCACAGAATCCCAGTGTCACAGAATCCCAGTGTCACACAATCCTGGAGTCATAGAGCCCCGGTGTCACACAATTCCGGTGTCACACAATCCCGGTGTCAGAAAGCCCCCGTGTCATACAATACCGGTGTCACAGAGCCCCGGTGTCACACAATACTGGTGTCACACAATCCCAGTGTCACAGAATCCTGGTGTCACAGAGCTCCGGTGTCACACAATCCTGGTGTCATAGAGCCCCCGTGTCCCAGAATGCTGGTGTCCCAGAATGCTGGTGTCCCAGAATGCCGGTGTCACACATTCCCGGTGTCACACAATCCCGGTGTCACAGAATCCCAGTGTCAAACAATCCCGGTGTCATAGAGCCCCGGTGTCACACAATCCCGGTGTCACAGAATCCCAGTGTCACACAATCCTGGAGTCACAGAGCCCCGGTGTCACACAATCCTTGTGTCATAGAGCCCCGGTGTCACACAATCCCGGTGTCACAGAGCCCCGGTGTCACACAATCCCGGTGTCACACAATCCCAGTGTCACTCAATCCCGGTGTCATAGAGCCCCAGTGTCACAGAATCCCGGTGTCCCAGAATGCCGGTGTCCCAGAATCTCGGTGTCAGACAAACCCGGTGTCAGAGAATCCCAGTGTCACACAATCCTGGTGACACAGAGCCCCGGTGTCACACAATCCTGTGTCACAGAATCCCAGTGTCACACGATCCTGGTGTCATAGAACCCCGGTGTCACCCAATCCCGGTGTCACAGAGCCCCGGTGTCACACAATCCGGGTGTTACACAATCCCGGTGTCACAGAGCCCCGGTGTCACACAATCCCAGTGTCACACAATCCCAGTGTCACAGAGTTACGGTGTCTCACCATCCCTGTGTCACAGAATCCCGGTGTCACAGAGCCCCGGTGACACACACTCCCGGTGTCACATAGTCCTGGTGTCATAGAGCCCCCATGTCTCACAAACCCGGTGTCACAGAGCCCCGGTGTCACACAATCCCAGTGTCACAGAACCCGGTGTCACAGAGCCCCCGTGTCACAGAATCCCGGTGTCACAGAGCCCCTGTGTCACACAATCCCAGTGTCACACAATCCCGGTGTCATAGAGCCCCAGTGTCCCAGAATGCCGGTGTCCCAAAATGCCGGTGTCCCAGAATCTCGGTGTCAGACAATCCCGGTGTCACAGAATCCCGGTGTCACACAATCCCGGTGTCACAGAATCCCAGTGTCACACGATCTTGGTGTCATAGAGCCCCGGTGTCACACAATCGCGGTGTCACAGAGCCCCGGTGTCACAGAGCCCCGGTGTCACACAATCCCGGTGTCACACAATCCCGGTGTCACAGAGCCCCGGTGTCACACAATCCCAGTGTCACAGAATCCCGGTGTCACAGAGCTCCGGTGTCACAAAATCCCGGTGTCACACAATCTTGGTGTCATAGAGCCCCCGTGTCCCAGAATGCCGGTGTCACAGAATGCCGGTGTCCCAGAATCCCGGTGTCACAGAATCCCAGTGTCAAACAGTCCCGGTGTCATAGAGCCGCAGTGTCACACAATCCCGGTGTCACACAATCCCAGTGTCACAGAACCCGGTGTCACAGAGCCCCGGTGTCACACAATCCTGGTGTCATAGAGCCCCCGTGTCACACAATCCCGGTGTCACAGAGCCCCTGTGTCACACAATCCCGGTGTCACACAATCCCAGTGTCAGACAATCCCGGTGTCATAAAGCCCCAGTGTCACAGAATCCCGGTGTCCCAGAATGCCGGTGTCCCAGAATCTCGGTATCAGACAATCCGGGTGTCACAGAATCCCAGTGTCACACAATCCTGGTGTCACAGAGCCCCGGTGTCACACAATCCCAGTGTCAGACAATCCCGGTGTCATAAAGCCCCAATGTCACAGAATCCCGGTGTCCCAGAATGCCGGTGTCCCAGAATCTCGGTATCAGACAATCCGGGTGTCACAGAATCCCAGTGTCACACAATCCTGGTGTCACAGAGCCCCGGTGTCACACAATCCCGTGTCACACAATCCCAGTTTCACACAGTCCTGGTGTCATAGAGCCCCCATGTCACACGATCGTGGTGTCATAGAACCCTGGTGTCACACAATCCCGGTGTCACACAATCCCGGTGTTACACAATCCCGGTGTCACAGAGCCCCTGTGTCACACAATCCCAGTGTCACACAATCCCGGTGTCACAGAGCTATGGTGTCTCACAATCCCAGTGTCACAGAATCCCGGTGTCACAGAGCCCCGGTGTCACACACTCCCGGTGTCACATAATCCTGGTGTCACAGAGCCCCGATGTCACACAATCCTGGTGTCATGAAGCCCCCGTGTCACACAATACCGGTGTCACAGATCCCCGGTGTCACACAATCCCGGTGTCACACAATCCCAGTGTCACAGAATCCCGGTGTCACAGAGCTCCGGTGTCACAAAATCCCGGTGTCACACAATCCTGGTGTCATAGAGCCCCCGTGTCCCAGAATGCCGGTGTCCCAGAATGCCGGTGTCCCAGAGTGCCGGTGTCCCAGAATCCCGGTGTCACAGAATCCCAGTGTCAAACAATCCCGGTGTCATAGAGCCCCGGTGTCACACAATCCCGGTGTCATAGAGCCCCAGTGTCACACAATCCCGGTGTCACAGAATCCTAGTGTCACACAATCCTGGAGTCATAGAGCCCCGGTGTCACACAATCTCAGTGTCACACAATCCTTGTGTCACTGAGCCCCGGTATCACACAATCCCATTTTCACAGAATCCCGGTGTCACAGAGCCCCGGTGTCACACAATCCTGGTGTCATAGAGCCCCCGTGTCACACAATCCTTGTGTCACAGAGCCCCGGTGACACACAATTCCGGTGTCACACAATCCTGGTGTCACAGAAAACCAGTGTCACACAATTCTGGTGTCATAGGGCCCTGGTGTCACAAAATCCCAGTGTCACAGAACCCCGGTGTCACACAATCCCGGTGTCACACAATCCCGGTGTCACAGAATCTCGGTGTCAGACAATCCCGGTGTCACAGAATCCCGGTGTCACACAATCCTGGTGTCACAGAGCTCCGGTGTCACACAATCCCAGTGTCACACAGTCCAGGTGTCATAGAGCCCCCGTGTCACACAATCCCGGTGTCACAGAATCCCAGTGTCACATGATCCTGGTGTCATAGAGCCCCGGTGTCCCACAATCCCAGTGTCACACAATCCCGGTGTCACACAATCCCGGTGTCACAGAGCCCCAATGTCACACAATCCCGGTGTCACAGAGCCCCGATGTCACACAATCCTGGTGTCATAAAGCCCCCGTGTCACACAATACCGGTGTCATAGATCCCCGGTGTCACACATTCCCGGTGTCACACAATCCCAGTGTCACAGAATCACGGTGTCACAGAGCTCCGGTGTCACAAAATCCCCATGTCCCAGAATGCCGGTGTCCCAGAATGCCGGTGTCCCAGAATGCCGGTGTCCCAGAATGCCGGTGTCCCAGAATCCTGGTGTCACACAATCCCGGTGTCACAGAATCCCAGTGTCAAACAATCCCGGTGTCATAGAGCCCCGGTGTCACACAATCCCGGTGTCACAGAATCCCAGTGTCACACAATCCTGGAGTCATAGAGCCCCGGTGTCACACAATCCCAGTGTCACACAATCCCTGTGTCACAGAGCCCCGGTATCACACAATCCCATTTTCACAGAATCCCGGTGTCACAGAGCCCCGGTGTCACACAATCCTGGTGTCATAGAGCCCCCGTGTCACACAATCCTTGTGTCACAGAGCCCCGGTGACACACAATTCCGGTGTCACACTATCCTGGTGTCACAGAAAACCAGTGTCACACAATTCTGGTGTCATAGGGCCCTGGTGTCACAAAATCCCAGTGTCACACAATCCCGGTGTCACTCAATCCCGGTGTCACACAATCCTGGTGTTATAGAGCCCCAGTGCCAAACAATCCCGGTGTCATAGAGCCCCAGTGTCACAGAATCCTGGTGTCCCTGAATCGCGGTGTCACAGAATCCCAGTGTCAGACAATCCCGGTGCCACAGAACCTCTGTGTCACACAATCCCAGTGTCAGACAATCCCGGTGTCATAAAGCCCCAGTGTCACAGAATCCCGGTGTCCCAGAATCCCGGTGTCCCAGAATCTCGGTGTCAGACAATCCCGGTGTCACAGAATCCCAGTGTCACACAATCCTGGTGTCACACAGCCCCGGTGTCACACAATCCCGGTGTCACACAATCCCAGTGTCACAGAACCCGGTGTCACAGAGCCCCGGTGTCACACAATCCTGGTGTCATAGAGCCCCCGTGTCACACAATCCCGGTGTCACAGAGCCCCTGTGTCACACAATCCCGTTGTCACACAATCCCAGTGTCAGACAATCCCCGTGTCATAAAGCCCCAGTGTCACAGAATCCCGGTGTCCCAGAATGCCGGTGTCCCAGAATCTCGGTATCAGACAATCCGGGTGTCACAGAATCCCAGTGTCACACAATCCTGGTGTCACAGAGCCCCGGTGTCACACAATCCCAGTGTCAGACAATCCCGGTGTCATAAAGCCCCAGTGTCACAGAATCCCGGTGTCCCAGAATGCCGGTGTCCCAGAATCTCGGTATCAGACAATCACGGTGTCACAGAATCCCAGTGTCACACAATCCAGGTGTCACAGAGCCCCGGTGTCACACAATCCCGTGTCACACAATCCCAGTTTCACACAGTCCTGGTGGCATAGAGTCCCCATGTCACACAATCCCGGTGTCGCAGAATCCCAGTGTCACACGATCCTGGTCTCATAGAACCCTGGTGTCACACAATCCCGGTGTCACACAATCCCGGTGTTACACAATCCCTGTGTCACAGAGCCCCGGTGTCACACAATCCCAGTGTCACACAATCCCGGTGTCACAGAGCTATGGTGTCTCACAATCCCAGTGTCACAGAATCCCGGTGTCACAGAGCCCCGGTGTCACACACTCCCGGTGTCACATAATCCTGGTGTCACAGAGCCCCCATGTCTCACAAACCCGGTGTCACAGAGCCCCGGTGTCACACAATCCCAGTGTCACAGAACCCGGTGTCACAGAGCCCCCGTGTCACAGAATCCCGGTGTCACAGAGCCCCTGTGTCACACAATCCCAGTGTCACACAATCCCGGTGTCATAGAGCCCCAGTGTCCCAGAATGCCGGTGTCCCAAAATGCCGGTGTCCCAGAATCTCGGTGTCAGACAATCCCGGTGTCACAGAATCCCGGTGTCACACAATCCTGGTGTCACAGAATCCCAGTGTCACACGATCTTGGTGTCATAGAGCCCCGGTGTCACACAATCGCGGTGTCACAGAGCCCCGGTGTCACAGAGCCCCGGTGTCACACAATCCCGGTGTCACACAATCCCGGTGTCACAGAGCCCCGGTGTCACACAATCCCAGTGTCACAGAATCCCGGTGTCACAGAGCTCCGGTGTCACAAAATCCCGGTGTCACACAATCTTGGTGTCATAGAGCCCCCGTGTCCCAGAATGCCGGTGTCACAGAATGCCGGTGTCCCAGAATCCCGGTGTCACAGAATCCCAGTGTCAAACAGTCCCGGTGTCATAGAGCCGCAGTGTCACACAATCCCGGTGTCACACAATCCCAGTGTCACAGAACCCGGTGTCACAGAGCCCCGGTGTCACACAATCCTGGTGTCATAGAGCCCCCGTGTCACACAATCCGCGTGTCACAGAGCCCCTGTGTCACACAATCCCGGTGTCACACAATCCCAGTGTCAGACAATCCCGGTGTCATAAAGCCCCAGTGTCACAGAATCCCGGTGTCCCAGAATGCCGGTGTCCCAGAATCTCGGTATCAGACAATCCGGGTGTCACAGAATCCCAGTGTCACACAATCCTGGTGTCACAGAATCTCGGTGTCAGACAATCCCAGCGTCACAGAATCCCGGTGTCACACAATCCTGGTGTCACAGACCTCCGGTGTCACACAATCCCAGTGTCACACAGTCCAGGTGTCATAGAGCCCCCGTGTCACACAATCCCGGTGTCACAGAATCCCAGTGTCACATGATCCTGGTGTCATAGAGCCCCGGTGTCCCACAATCCCAGTGTCACACAATCCCGGTGTCACACAATCCCGGTGTCACAGAGCCCCGATGTCACACAATCCCGGTGTCACAGAGCCCCGATGTCACACAATCCCGGTGTCATAAAGCCCCCGTGTCACACAATACCGGTGTCACAGATCCCCGGTGTCACACAATCCCGGTGTCACACAATCCCAGTGTCACAGAATCACGGTGTCACAGAGCTTCGGTGTCACAAAATCCCGGTGTCACACAATCCTGGTGTCATAGAGCCCCCGTGTCCCAGAATGCCGGTGTCCCAGAATGCCGGTGTCCCAGAATCCTGGTGTCACACAATCCCGGTGTCACAGAATCCCAGTGTCAAACAATCCCGGTGTCATAGAGCCCCGGTGTCACACAATCCCGGTGTCACAGAATCCCAGTGTCACACAATCCTGGAGTCATAGAGCCCCGGTGTCACACAATCCCTGTGTCACAGAGCCCCGGTATCACACAATCCCATTTTCACAGAATCCCGGTGTCACAGAGCCCCGGTGTCACACAATCCTGGTGTCATAGAGCCCCCGTGTCACACAATCCTTGTGTCACAGAGCCCCGGTGACACACAATTCCGGTGTCACACTATCCTGGTGTCACAGAAAACCAGTGTCACACAATTCTGGTGTCATAGGGCCCTGGTGTCACAAAATCCCAGTGTCACACAATCCCGGTGTCACACAATCCCGGTGTCACACACTCCCGGTGTCACAGAATCTCGGTGTCAGACAATCCAGGTGTCACAGAATCCCAGTGTCACACAATACTGGTGTCACAGAGCTCCGGTGTCACACAATCCCAGTGTCACACAGTCCAGGTGTCATAGAGCCCCCGTGTCACACAATCCCGGTGTCACAGAATCCCAGTGTCACATGATCCTCGTGTCATAGAGCCCCGGTGTCACACAATCGCGGTGTCACAGAGCCCCGGTGTCACACAATCCCGGTGTCACACATTCCTGGTGTTATAGAGCCCCAGTGCCAAACAATCCCGGTGTCATAGAGCCCCAGTGTCACAGAATCCTGGTGTCCCTGAATCCCGGTGTCACAGAATCCCAGTGTCAGACAATCCCGGTGCCACAGAACCTCTGTGTCACACAATCCCAGTGTCAGACAATCCCGGTGTCATAAAGCCCCAGTGTCACAGAATCCCGGTGTCCCAGAATCCCGGTGTCCCAGAATCCCGGTGTCCCAGAATCTCGGTGTCAGACAATCCCGGTGTCACAGAATCCCAGTGTCACACAATCCTGGTGTCACACAGCCCCGGTGTCACACAATCCCGGTGTCACACAATTCCAGTGTCACAGAACCCGGTGTCACAGAGCCCCGGTGTCACACAATCCTGGTGTCATAGAGCCCCCATGTCACACAATCCCGGTGTCACAGAGCCCCTGTGTCACACAATCCTGGTGTCACACAATCCCAGTGTCAGACAATCCCGGTGTCATAAAGCCCCAGTGTCACAGAATCCCGGTGTCCCAGAATGCCGGTGTCCCAGAACCTCGGTGTCAGACAATCCCGGTGTCACAGAATCCCAGTGTCACACAATCCTGGTGTCACAGAGCCCCGAAGTCACACAATCCCAGTGTCAGACAATCCCGGTGTCATAAAGCCCCAGTGTCACAGAATCCCGGTGTCCCCGAATGCCGGTGTCCCAGAATCTCGGTGTCAGACAAACCCGGTGTCACAGAATCCCAGTGTCACACAATCCTGGTGACACAGAGCCCCGGTGTCACACAATCCTGTGTCACAGAATCCCAGTGTCACACGATCCTGGTGTCATAGAACCCCGGTGTCACACAATCCCGGTGTCACAGAGCCCCAGTGTCACACAATCCCGGTGTTACACAATCCCGGTGTCACAGAGCCCCGGTGTCACACAATCCCAGTGTCACACAATCCCGGTGTCACAGAGTTACGGTGTCTCACAATCCCTGTGTCACAGAATCCCGGTGTCACAGAGCCCCGGTGTCACACACTCCCGGTGTCACATAGTCCTGCTGTCATAGAGCCCCCATGTCTCACAAACCCGGTGTCACAGAGCCCCGGTGTCACACAATCCCAGTGTCACAGAACCCGGTGACACAGAGCCCCCGTGTCACAGAATCCCGGTGTCACAGAGCCCCGGTGTCACACAATCCCAGTGTCACACAATCCCGGTGTCATAGAGCCCAAGTGTCCCAGAATGCCGGTGTCCCAGAATGCCGGTGTCCCAGAATCTCGGTGTCAGACAATCCCGGTGTCACAGAATCCCAGTGTCACACAATCCTGGTGTCACAGAGCTCCGGTGTCACACAATCCCGGTGTCACAGAATCCCAGTGTCACACGATCTTGCTGTCATAGAGCCCCGGTGTCACACAATCGCGGTGTCACAGAGCCCCGGTGTCACACAATCCCGGTGTCACACAATCCCGGTGTCACAGAGCCCCGCTGTCACACAATCCCAGTGTCACAGAATCCCGGTGTCACAGAGCTCCGGTGTCACAAAATCCCGGTGTCACACAATCTTGGTGTCATAGAGCCCCCGTGTCCCAGAATGCCGGTGTCCCAGAATCCCGGTGTCACAGAATCCCAGTGTCAAACAGTCCCGGTGTCATAGAGCCGCAGTGTCACACAATCCCGGTGTCACACAATCCGAGTGTCACAGAACCCGGTGTCACAGAGCCCCGGTGTCACACAATCCTGGTGTCATAGAGCCCCCGTGTCACACAATCCCGGTGTCACAGAGCCCCTGTGTCACACAATCCCGGTGTCACACAATCCCAGTTCAGACAATCCCGGTGTCATAAAGCCCCAGTGTCACAGAATCCCGGTGTCCCAGAATGCCGGTGTCCCAGAATCTCGGTATCAGACAATCCGGGTGTCACAGAATCCCAGTGTCACACAATCCTGGTGTCACAGAGCCCCGGTGTCACACAATCCCAGTGTCAGACAATCCCGGTGTCATAAAGCCCCAGTGTCACAGAATCCCGGTGTCCCAGAATGCCGGTGTCCCAGAATCTCGGTATCAGACAATCCGGGTGTCACAGAATCCCAGTGTCACACAATCCTGGTGTCACAGAGCCCCGGTGTCACACAATCCCGTGTCACACAATCCCAGTTTCACACAGTCCTGGTGTCATAGAGTCCCCGTGTCACACAATCCCGGTGTCGCAGAATCCCAGTGTCACACGATCCTGGTGTCATAGAACCCTGGTGTCACACAATCCCGGTGTCACACAATCCCGGTGTTACACAATCCCGGTGTCATGGAGCCCCTGTGTCACACAATCCCAGTGTCACACAATCCCGGTGTCACAGAGCTATGGTGTCTCACAATCCCAGTGTCACAGAATCCCGGTGTCACAGAGCCCCGGTGTCACACACTCCCGGTGTCACATAATCCTGGTGTCACAGAGCCCCGATGTCACACAATCCTGGTGTCATGAAGCCCCCGTGTCACACAATACCGGTGTCACAGATCCCCGGTGTCACACAATCCCGGTGTCACACAATCCCAGTGTCACAGAATCCCGGTGTCACAGAGCTCCGGTGTCACAAAATCCCGGTGTCACACAATCCTGGTGTCATAGAGCCCCCGTGTCCCAGAATGCCGGTGTCCCAGAATCCCGGTGTCACAGAATCCCAGTGTCAAACAATCCCGGTGTCATAGAGCCCCAGTGTCACACAATCCCGGTGTCACAGAATCCCAGTGTCACACAATCCTGGAGTCATAGAGCCCCGGTGTCACACAATCTCAGTGTCACACAATCCCTGTGTCACAGAGCCCCGGTATCACACAATCCCATTTTCACAGAATCCCGGTGTCACAGAGCCCCGGTGTCACACAATCCTGGTGTCATAGAGCCCCCGTGTCACACAATCCTTGTGTCACAGAGCCCCTGTGACACACAATTCCGGTGTCAGACAATCCTGGTGTCACAGAAAACCAGTGTCACACAATTCTGGTGTCATAGGGCCCTGGTGTCACAAAATCCCAGTGTCACAGAACCCCGGTGTCACACAATCCCGGTGTCACACAATCCCGGTGTCACAGAATCTCGGTGTCAGACAATCCCGGTGTCACAGAATCCCGGTGTCACACAATCCTGGTGTCACAGAGCTCCGGTGTCACACAATCCCAGTGTCACACAGTCCAGGTGTCATAGAGCCTCCGTGTCACACAATCCCGGTGTCACAGAATCCCAGTGTCACATGATCCTGGTGTCATAGAGCCCCGGTGTCCCACAATCCCAGTGTCACACAATCCCGGTCTCACACAATCCCGGTGTCACAGAGCCCCGATGTCACACAATCCCGGTGTCACAGAGCCCCGATGTCACACAATCCTGGTGTCATAAAGCCCCCGTGTCACACAATACCGGTGTCACAGATCCCCGGTGTCACACAATCCCGGTGTCACACATTCCCAGTGTCACAGAATCACGGTGTCACAGAGCTCCGGTGTCACAAAATCCCGGTGTCACACAATCCTGGTGTCATAGAGCCCCCGTGTCCCAGAATGCCGGTGTCCCAGAATGCCGGTGTCCCAGAATCCTGGTGTCACACAATCCCGGTGTCACAGAATCCCAGTGTCAAACAATCCCGGTGTCATAGAGCCCCGGTGTCACACAATCCCGGTGTCACAGAATCCCAGTGTCACACAATCCTGGAGTCATAGAGCCCCGGTGTCACACAATCCCGGTGTCACACAATCCCGGTGTCACAGAATCTCGGTGTCAGACAATCCCGGTGTCACAGAATCCCAGTGTCACACAATACTGGTGTCACAGAGCTCCGGTGTCACACAATCCCAGTGTCACACAGTCCAGGTGTCATAGAGCCCCCGTGTCACACAATCCCGGTGTCACAGAATCCCAGTGTCACATGATCCTGGTGTCATAGAGCCCCGGTGTCACACAATCGCGGTGTCATAGAGCCCCGGTGTCACACAATCCCGGTGTCACACAATCCCGGTCTCACAGAGCCCCGGTGTCACACAATCCCAGTGTCACAGAATCCCGGTGTCACAGAGCTCCGGTGTCAGAAAATCCCAGTGTCACACAATCCTGCTGTCATGGAGCCCCCGTGTCCCAGAATCCCGGTGTCCCAGAATCCCGGTGTCACACAATCCCGGTGTCACAGAATCCCAGTGTCACACAATCCTGGAGTCATAGAGCCCCGGTGTCACACAATCCCAGTGTCACAGAGCCCCGGTGTCACACAATCCCATTTTCACAGAATCCCGGTGTCACAGAGCCCCGGTGTCACAAGATCCTGGTGTCATAGAGCCCCCGTGTCACACAATCCTGTTGTCAAAGAGCCCCGGTGACACACAATTCCGGTGTCACACAATCCCAGTGTCACACAATCCTGGTGTCACAGAAAACCAGTGTCACACAATTCTGGTGTCATAGGGCCCTGGTGTCACACAATCCCAGTGTCACAGAACCCCGGTGTCACACAATCCCGGTGTCACAGAGCCCCGATGTCACACAATCCTGGTGTCATAAAGCCCCCGTGTCACACAATACCGGTGTCACAGAGCCCCGGTGTCACAGAATCCCGGTGTCACAGAGCTCCGGTGTCACACAATCCTGGTGTCATAGAGCCCCCGTGTCCCAGAATGCAGGTGTCCCAGAATGCGGGTGTCCCAGAATGCCGGTGTCACAGAATCCCAGTGTCAAACAATCCCGGTGTCATAGAGCCCCGGTGTCACACAATCCCAGTGTCACTTAATCCCAGTGTCACACAATCCTGGGGTCATAGGGCCCCGGTGTCACACAATCCCAGTGTCACACAATCCCTGTGTCACAGAGCCCCGGTGTCACACAATCCCCGTGTCACACAATCCCTCTGTCACAGAGCCCCGGTATCACACAATCCCATTTTCACAGAATCCCGGTGTCACAGAGCCCCGGTGTCACACAATCCTGGTGTCATAGAGCCCCCGTGTCACACAATCCTGGTGTCACAGAGCCCCAGTGACACACAATTCCGGTGTCACACAATCCTGGTGTCACAGAAAACCAGTGTCACACAATTCTGGTGTCATAGGGCCCTGGTGTCACACAATCCCAGTGTCACATGATCCTGGTGTCATAGAGCCCCTGTGTCACACAATCCCAGTGTCACAGAATCCCGGTGTCACAGAGCTCCGGTGTCACAAAATCCCGGTGTCACACAGTCCTGCTGTCATAGAGCCCCCGTGTCCCAGAATGCCGGTGTCCCAGAATCCCGGTGTCACACAATCCCGGTGTCACAGAATCCCAGTGTCAAACAATCCCGGTGTCATAGAGCCCCGGTGTCACACAATCCCGGTGTCACAGAATCCCAGTGTCACACAATCCTGGAGTCATAGAGCCCCGGTGTCACACAATCCCGGTGTCACAGAGCCCCGATGTCACACAATCCTGGTGTCATAAAGCCCCCGTGTCATACAATACCGGTGTCACAGAGCCCCGGTGTCACCAATACTGGTGTCACACAATCCCAGTGTCACAGAATCCCGGTTTCACAGAGCTCCGGTGTCACACAATCCTGGTGTCATAGAGCCCCCGTGTCCCAGAATGCCGGTGTCCCAGAATCCCGGTGTCACACAATCCCGGTGTCACAGAATCCCAGTGTCACACAATCCTGGAGTCATAGAGCCCCGGTGTCACACAATCCCAGTGTCACACAATCCCAGTGTCACAGAGCCCCGGTATCACACAATCCCATTTTCACAGAATCCCGGTGTCACACAATCCTGGTGTCATAGAGGCCCCGTGTCACACAATCCTGGTGTCACAGAGCCCCGGTGACACACAATTCCGGTGTCACAGATCCCCGGTGTCACACAATCCCGGTGTCACACATTCCCAGTGTCACAGAATCACGGTGTCACAGAGCTCCGGTGTCACAAAATCCCGGTGTCACACAATCCTGGTGTCATAGAACCCCCGTGTCCCAGAATGCCGGTGTCCCAGAATGCCGGTGTCCCAGAATCCTGGTGTCACACAATCCCGGTGTCACAGAATCCCAGTGTCAAACAATCCCGGTGTCATAGAGCCCCGGTGTCACACAATCCCGGTGTCACAGAATCCCAGTGTCACACAATCCTGGAGTCATAGAGCCCCGGTGTCACACAATCCCGGTGTCACACAATCCCGGTGTCACAGAATCTCGGTGTCAGACAATCCCGGTGTCACAGAATCCCAGTGTCACACAATACTGGTGTCACAGAGCTCCGGTGTCACACAATCCCAGTGTCACACAGTCCAGGTGTCATAGAGCCCCCGTGTCACACAATCCCGGTGTCACAGAATCCCAGTGTCACATGATCCTGGTGTCATAGAGCCCCGGTGTCACACAATCGCGGTGTCATAGAGCCCCGGTGTCACACAATCCCGGTGTCACACAATCCCGGTCTCACAGAGCCCCGGTGTCACACAATCCCAGTGTCACAGAATCCCGGTGTCACAGAGCTCCGGTGTCAGAAAATCCCAGTGTCACACAATCCTGCTGTCATGGAGCCCCCGTGTCCCAGAATCCCGGTGTCCCAGAATCCCGGTGTCACACAATCCCGGTGTCACAGAATCCCAGTGTCACACAATCCTGGAGTCATAGAGCCCCGGTGTCACACAATCCCAGTGTCACAGAGCCCCGGTGTCACACAATCCCATTTTCACAGAATCCCGGTGTCACAGAGCCCCGGTGTCACAAGATCCTGGTGTCATAGAGCCCCCGTGTCACACAATCCTGTTGTCAAAGAGCCCCGGTGACACACAATTCCGGTGTCACACAATCCCAGTGTCACACAATCCTGGTGTCACAGAAAACCAGTGTCACACAATTCTGGTGTCATAGGGCCCTGGTGTCACACAATCCCAGTGTCACAGAACCCCGGTGTCACACAATCCCGGTGTCACAGAGCCCCGATGTCACACAATCCTGGTGTCATAAAGCCCCCGTGTCACACAATACCGGTGTCACAGAGCCCCGGTGTCACAGAATCCCGGTGTCACAGAGCTCCGGTGTCACACAATCCTGGTGTCATAGAGCCCCCGTGTCCCAGAATGCAGGTGTCCCAGAATGCGGGTGTCCCAGAATGCCGGTGTCACAGAATCCCAGTGTCAAACAATCCCGGTGTCATAGAGCCCCGGTGTCACACAATCCCAGTGTCACTTAATCCCAGTGTCACACAATCCTGGGGTCATAGGGCCCCGGTGTCACACAATCCCAGTGTCACACAATCCCTGTGTCACAGAGCCCCGGTGTCACACAATCCCCGTGTCACACAATCCCTCTGTCACAGAGCCCCGGTATCACACAATCCCATTTTCACAGAATCCCGGTGTCACAGAGCCCCGGTGTCACACAATCCTGGTGTCATAGAGCCCCCGTGTCACACAATCCTGGTGTCACAGAGCCCCAGTGACACACAATTCCGGTGTCACACAATCCTGGTGTCACAGAAAACCAGTGTCACACAATTCTGGTGTCATAGGGCCCTGGTGTCACACAATCCCAGTGTCACATGATCCTGGTGTCATAGAGCCCCTGTGTCACACAATCCCAGTGTCACAGAATCCCGGTGTCACAGAGCTCCGGTGTCACAAAATCCCGGTGTCACACAGTCCTGCTGTCATAGAGCCCCCGTGTCCCAGAATGCCGGTGTCCCAGAATCCCGGTGTCACACAATCCCGGTGTCACAGAATCCCAGTGTCAAACAATCCCGGTGTCATAGAGCCCCGGTGTCACACAATCCCGGTGTCACAGAATCCCAGTGTCACACAATCCTGGAGTCATAGAGCCCCGGTGTCACACAATCCCGGTGTCACAGAGCCCCGATGTCACACAATCCTGGTGTCATAAAGCCCCCGTGTCATACAATACCGGTGTCACAGAGCCCCGGTGTCACCAATACTGGTGTCACACAATCCCAGTGTCACAGAATCCCGGTTTCACAGAGCTCCGGTGTCACACAATCCTGGTGTCATAGAGCCCCCGTGTCCCAGAATGCCGGTGTCCCAGAATCCCGGTGTCACACAATCCCGGTGTCACAGAATCCCAGTGTCACACAATCCTGGAGTCATAGAGCCCCGGTGTCACACAATCCCAGTGTCACACAATCCCAGTGTCACAGAGCCCCGGTATCACACAATCCCATTTTCACAGAATCCCGGTGTCACACAATCCTGGTGTCATAGAGGCCCCGTGTCACACAATCCTGGTGTCACAGAGCCCCGGTGACACACAATTCCGGTGTCACACAATCCCAGTGTCACACAATCCTGGTGTCACAGAAAACCAGTGTCACACAATTCTGGTGTCATAGGGCCCTGGTGTCACACAATCCAAGTGTCACAGAACCCCGGTGTCACACAATCCCCGGTGTCACACAATCCTGGTGTAACAGAATCTCGGTGTCAGACAATCCCGGTGTCACAGAATCCCAGTGTCATACAATCCTGGTGTCACAGAGCTCCGGTGTCACAAAATCCCGGTGTCACACAATCCTGGTGTCATAGAGCCCCCGTGTCCCAGAATGCCAGTGTCCCAGAATCCCTGTGTCACACAATCCCGGTGTCACAGAATCCCAGTGTCAAACAATCCCGGTATCATACTGCCCCAGTGTCACCGAATCCTGGTGTCCCAGAATGCCGGTGTCCCAGAATCCCGGTGTCACACAATCCCGGTGTCACAAAATCCCGGTGTCACACAATCCTGGTGTCACAGAGCCCCGGTGTCACACAATCCCGGTGTCATAGAGCCCCAGTGTCACAGAATCCCGGTGTCACACAATCCCGGTGTCATAGAGCCCCAGTGTCACAGACTCCCAGTGTCACACTATCCCAGTGTCACACAATCCCGGTGTCATAGAGCCCCAGTGTCACACAATACTGGTGTCACAGAGCCCCGGTGTCACACAATCCCGGTGTCATAGAGCCCCAGTGTCACAGAATCCCAGTGTCACACTATCCCAGTGTCACACTATCCCAGTGTCACACAATCCCGGGTGTCATAGAGCCCCAGTGTCACACAATCCCGGTGTCACAGAATCCCAGTGTCACACAATCCTGGAGTCATAGAGCCCCGGTGTCACACAATCTCAGTGTCACACAATCCCTGTGTCACAGAGCCCCGGTATCACACAATCCCATTTTCACAGAATCCCGGTGTCACAGAGCCCCGGTGTCACACAATCCTGGTGTCATAGAGCCCCCGTGTCACACAATCCTTGTGTCACAGAGCCCCTGTGACACACAATTCCGGTGTCAGACAATCCTGGTGTCACAGAAAACCAGTGTCACACAATTCTGGTGTCATAGGGCCCTGGTGTCACAAAATCCCAGTGTCACAGAACCCCGGTGTCACACAATCCCGGTGTCACACAATCCCGGTGTCACAGAATCTCGGTGTCAGACAATCCCGGTGTCACAGAATCCCGGTGTCACACAATCCTGGTGTCACAGAGCTCCGGTGTCACACAATCCCAGTGTCACACAGTCCAGGTGTCATAGAGCCTCCGTGTCACACAATCCCGGTGTCACAGAATCCCAGTGTCACATGATCCTGGTGTCATAGAGCCCCGGTGTCCCACAATCCCAGTGTCACACAATCCCGGTCTCACACAATCCCGGTGTCACAGAGCCCCGATGTCACACAATCCCGGTGTCACAGAGCCCCGATGTCACACAATCCTGGTGTCATAAAGCCCCCGTGTCACACAATACCGGTGTCACAGATCCCCGGTGTCACACAATCCCGGTGTCACACATTCCCAGTGTCACAGAATCACGGTGTCACAGAGCTCCGGTGTCACAAAATCCCGGTGTCACACAATCCTGGTGTCATAGAGCCCCCGTGTCCCAGAATGCCGGTGTCCCAGAATGCCGGTGTCCCAGAATCCTGGTGTCACACAATCCCGGTGTCACAGAATCCCAGTGTCAAACAATCCCGGTGTCATAGAGCCCCGGTGTCACACAATCCCGGTGTCACAGAATCCCAGTGTCACACAATCCTGGAGTCATAGAGCCCCGGTGTCACACAATCCCGGTGTCACACAATCCCGGTGTCACAGAATCTCGGTGTCAGACAATCCCGGTGTCACAGAATCCCAGTGTCACACAATACTGGTGTCACAGAGCTCCGGTGTCACACAATCCCAGTGTCACACAGTCCAGGTGTCATAGAGCCCCCGTGTCACACAATCCCGGTGTCACAGAATCCCAGTGTCACATGATCCTGGTGTCATAGAGCCCCGGTGTCACACAATCGCGGTGTCATAGAGCCCCGGTGTCACACAATCCCGGTGTCACACAATCCCGGTCTCACAGAGCCCCGGTGTCACACAATCCCAGTGTCACAGAATCCCGGTGTCACAGAGCTCCGGTGTCAGAAAATCCCAGTGTCACACAATCCTGCTGTCATGGAGCCCCCGTGTCCCAGAATCCCGGTGTCCCAGAATCCCGGTGTCACACAATCCCGGTGTCACAGAATCCCAGTGTCACACAATCCTGGAGTCATAGAGCCCCGGTGTCACACAATCCCAGTGTCACAGAGCCCCGGTGTCACACAATCCCATTTTCACAGAATCCCGGTGTCACAGAGCCCCGGTGTCACAAGATCCTGGTGTCATAGAGCCCCCGTGTCACACAATCCTGTTGTCAAAGAGCCCCGGTGACACACAATTCCGGTGTCACACAATCCCAGTGTCACACAATCCTGGTGTCACAGAAAACCAGTGTCACACAATTCTGGTGTCATAGGGCCCTGGTGTCACACAATCCCAGTGTCACAGAACCCCGGTGTCACACAATCCCGGTGTCACAGAGCCCCGATGTCACACAATCCTGGTGTCATAAAGCCCCCGTGTCACACAATACCGGTGTCACAGAGCCCCGGTGTCACAGAATCCCGGTGTCACAGAGCTCCGGTGTCACACAATCCTGGTGTCATAGAGCCCCCGTGTCCCAGAATGCAGGTGTCCCAGAATGCGGGTGTCCCAGAATGCCGGTGTCACAGAATCCCAGTGTCAAACAATCCCGGTGTCATAGAGCCCCGGTGTCACACAATCCCAGTGTCACTTAATCCCAGTGTCACACAATCCTGGGGTCATAGGGCCCCGGTGTCACACAATCCCAGTGTCACACAATCCCTGTGTCACAGAGCCCCGGTGTCACACAATCCCCGTGTCACACAATCCCGGTGTCACAGAGCCCCGGTGTCACACAATCCTGGTGTCATAGAGCCCCCGTGTCACACAATCCTGGTGTCACAGAGCCCCAGTGACACACAATTCCGGTGTCACACAATCCTGGTGTCACAGAAAACCAGTGTCACACAATTCTGGTGTCATAGGGCCCTGGTGTCACACAATCCCAGTGTCACATGATCCTGGTGTCATAGAGCCCCTGTGTCACACAATCCCAGTGTCACAGAATCCCGGTGTCACAGAGCTCCGGTGTCACAAAATCCCGGTGTCACACAGTCCTGCTGTCATAGAGCCCCCGTGTCCCAGAATGCCGGTGTCCCAGAATCCCGGTGTCACACAATCCCGGTGTCACAGAATCCCAGTGTCAAACAATCCCGGTGTCATAGAGCCCCGGTGTCACACAATCCCGGTGTCACAGAATCCCAGTGTCACACAATCCTGGAGTCATAGAGCCCCGGTGTCACACAATCCCGGTGTCACAGAGCCCCGATGTCACACAATCCTGGTGTCATAAAGCCCCCGTGTCATACAATACCGGTGTCACAGAGCCCCGGTGTCACCAATACTGGTGTCACACAATCCCAGTGTCACAGAATCCCGGTTTCACAGAGCTCCGGTGTCACACAATCCTGGTGTCATAGAGCCCCCGTGTCCCAGAATGCCGGTGTCCCAGAATCCCGGTGTCACACAATCCCGGTGTCACAGAATCCCAGTGTCACACAATCCTGGAGTCATAGAGCCCCGGTGTCACACAATCCCAGTGTCACACAATCCCAGTGTCACAGAGCCCCGGTATCACACAATCCCATTTTCACAGAATCCCGGTGTCACACAATCCTGGTGTCATAGAGGCCCCGTGTCACACAATCCTGGTGTCACAGAGCCCCGGTGACACACAATTCCGGTGTCACAGATCCCCGGTGTCACACAATCCCGGTGTCACACATTCCCAGTGTCACAGAATCACGGTGTCACAGAGCTCCGGTGTCACAAAATCCCGGTGTCACACAATCCTGGTGTCATAGAGCCCCCGTGTCCCAGAATGCCGGTGTCCCAGAATGCCGGTGTCCCAGAATCCTGGTGTCACACAATCCCGGTGTCACAGAATCCCAGTGTCAAACAATCCCGGTGTCATAGAGCCCCGGTGTCACACAATCCCGGTGTCACAGAATCCCAGTGTCACACAATCCTGGAGTCATAGAGCCCCGGTGTCACACAATCCCGGTGTCACACAATCCCGGTGTCACAGAATCTCGGTGTCAGACAATCCCGGTGTCACAGAATCCCAGTGTCACACAATACTGGTGTCACAGAGCTCCGGTGTCACACAATCCCAGTGTCACACAGTCCAGGTGTCATAGAGCCCCCGTGTCACACAATCCCGGTGTCACAGAATCCCAGTGTCACATGATCCTGGTGTCATAGAGCCCCGGTGTCACACAATCGCGGTGTCATAGAGCCCCGGTGTCACACAATCCCGGTGTCACACAATCCCGGTCTCACAGAGCCCCGGTGTCACACAATCCCAGTGTCACAGAATCCCGGTGTCACAGAGCTCCGGTGTCAGAAAATCCCAGTGTCACACAATCCTGCTGTCATGGAGCCCCCGTGTCCCAGAATCCCGGTGTCCCAGAATCCCGGTGTCACACAATCCCGGTGTCACAGAATCCCAGTGTCACACAATCCTGGAGTCATAGAGCCCCGGTGTCACACAATCCCAGTGTCACAGAGCCCCGGTGTCACACAATCCCATTTTCACAGAATCCCGGTGTCACAGAGCCCCGGTGTCACAAGATCCTGGTGTCATAGAGCCCCCGTGTCACACAATCCTGTTGTCAAAGAGCCCCGGTGACACACAATTCCGGTGTCACACAATCCCAGTGTCACACAATCCTGGTGTCACAGAAAACCAGTGTCACACAATTCTGGTGTCATAGGGCCCTGGTGTCACACAATCCCAGTGTCACAGAACCCCGGTGTCACACAATCCCGGTGTCACAGAGCCCCGATGTCACACAATCCTGGTGTCATAAAGCCCCCGTGTCACACAATACCGGTGTCACAGAGCCCCGGTGTCACAGAATCCCGGTGTCACAGAGCTCCGGTGTCACACAATCCTGGTGTCATAGAGCCCCCGTGTCCCAGAATGCAGGTGTCCCAGAATGCGGGTGTCCCAGAATGCCGGTGTCACAGAATCCCAGTGTCAAACAATCCCGGTGTCATAGAGCCCCGGTGTCACACAATCCCAGTGTCACTTAATCCCAGTGTCACACAATCCTGGGGTCATAGGGCCCCGGTGTCACACAATCCCAGTGTCACACAATCCCTGTGTCACAGAGCCCCGGTGTCACACAATCCCCGTGTCACACAATCCCTCTGTCACAGAGCCCCGGTATCACACAATCCCATTTTCACAGAATCCCGGTGTCACAGAGCCCCGGTGTCACACAATCCTGGTGTCATAGAGCCCCCGTGTCACACAATCCTGGTGTCACAGAGCCCCAGTGACACACAATTCCGGTGTCACACAATCCTGGTGTCACAGAAAACCAGTGTCACACAATTCTGGTGTCATAGGGCCCTGGTGTCACACAATCCCAGTGTCACATGATCCTGGTGTCATAGAGCCCCTGTGTCACACAATCCCAGTGTCACAGAATCCCGGTGTCACAGAGCTCCGGTGTCACAAAATCCCGGTGTCACACAGTCCTGCTGTCATAGAGCCCCCGTGTCCCAGAATGCCGGTGTCCCAGAATCCCGGTGTCACACAATCCCGGTGTCACAGAATCCCAGTGTCAAACAATCCCGGTGTCATAGAGCCCCGGTGTCACACAATCCCGGTGTCACAGAATCCCAGTGTCACACAATCCTGGAGTCATAGAGCCCCGGTGTCACACAATCCCGGTGTCACAGAGCCCCGATGTCACACAATCCTGGTGTCATAAAGCCCCCGTGTCATACAATACCGGTGTCACAGAGCCCCGGTGTCACCAATACTGGTGTCACACAATCCCAGTGTCACAGAATCCCGGTTTCACAGAGCTCCGGTGTCACACAATCCTGGTGTCATAGAGCCCCCGTGTCCCAGAATGCCGGTGTCCCAGAATCCCGGTGTCACACAATCCCGGTGTCACAGAATCCCAGTGTCACACAATCCTGGAGTCATAGAGCCCCGGTGTCACACAATCCCAGTGTCACACAATCCCAGTGTCACAGAGCCCCGGTATCACACAATCCCATTTTCACAGAATCCCGGTGTCACACAATCCTGGTGTCATAGAGGCCCCGTGTCACACAATCCTGGTGTCACAGAGCCCCGGTGACACACAATTCCGGTGTCACACAATCCCAGTGTCACACAATCCTGGTGTCACAGAAAACCAGTGTCACACAATTCTGGTGTCATAGGGCCCTGGTGTCACACAATCCAAGTGTCACAGAACCCCGGTGTCACACAATCCCGGTGTCACACAATCCTGGTGTAACAGAATCTCGGTGTCAGACAATCCCGGTGTCACAGAATCCCAGTGTCATACAATCCTGGTGTCACAGAGCTCCGGTGTCACAAAATCCCGGTGTCACACAATCCTGGTGTCATAGAGCCCCCGTGTCCCAGAATGCCAGTGTCCCAGAATCCCTGTGTCACACAATCCCGGTGTCACAGAATCCCAGTGTCAAACAATCCCGGTATCATACTGCCCCAGTGTCACCGAATCCTGGTGTCCCAGAATGCCGGTGTCCCAGAATCCCGGTGTCACACAATCCCGGTGTCACAAAATCCCGGTGTCACACAATCCTGGTGTCACAGAGCCCCGGTGTCACACAATCCCGGTGTCATAGAGCCCCAGTGTCACAGAATCCCGGTGTCACACAATCCCGGTGTCATAGAGCCCCAGTGTCACAGACTCCCAGTGTCACACTATCCCAGTGTCACACAATCCCGGTGTCATAGAGCCCCAGTGTCACACAATACTGGTGTCACAGAGCCCCGGTGTCACACAATCCCGGTGTCATAGAGCCCCAGTGTCACAGAATCCCAGTGTCACACTATCCCAGTGTCACACTATCCCAGTGTCACACAATCCCGGTGTCATAGAGCCCCAGTGTCACACAATCCTGGTGTCACAGAGCCCCGGTGTCACACAATCCCGGTGTCACACAATCCCAGTGTCACACAGTCCCTGTGTCACAGAGCTCCGGTGTCACACAATCCCAGTGACACACAGTCCAGGTGTCATAGAGCCCCCATGTCACACAATCCTGGTGTCACAGAATCCCAGTGTCACACGATCCTGGTGTCATAGAGCCCCGGTGTCACACAATCGCGGTGTCACAGAGACCCGGTGTCACACAATCCCGGTGTCACACAATCCCGGTGTCACAGAGCCTCGGTGTCACACAATCCCAGTGTCACACAATCCCAGTGTCACAGAGCCCCGGTGTCACACAATCCCATTTTCACAGAATCCCGGTGTCACAGAGCCCCGGTGTCACACAATCCTGGTGTCATAGAGGCCCCGTGTCACACAATCCTGGTGTCACAGAGCCCCGGTGACACACAATTCCGGTGTCACACAATCCCAGTGTCACACAATCCTGGTGTCACAGAAAACCAGTGTCACACAATTCTGGTGTCATAGGGCCCTGGTGTCACACAATCCCAGTGTCACAGAACCCCGGTGTCACACAATCCCGGTGTCACAGAGCCCCGATGTCACACAATCCTGGTGTCATAAAGCCCCCGTGTCACACAATACTGGTGTCACAGAGCCCCGGTGTCACTCAATCCCGGTGTCACACAATCCCGGTGTCACTCAATCCCGGTGTCCCAGAATGCCGGTGTCCCAGAATGTCGGTGTCACAGAATCCCAGTGTCACACAATCCCGGTGCCACAGAGCCCCCGTGTCACACAACCCCGGTGTCACACAATCCCGGTGTCACAGAATCCCAGTGTCACACAATCCCAGTGTCATAGAGCCGCAGTGTCACAGAATCCCAGTGTCACACAATCCCGGTGTCATAGAGCCCCAGTGTCACAGAATCCCGGTGTCACACAATCCCAGTGTCATCGAGCGCCAGTGTCACAGAATCCCGGTGTCCCAGAATTCCAGTGTCCCAGAATCCCGGTGTCACACAATCCCCGTGTCACAGAATCCCAGTATCATACAATCCCGGTGTCATAGAGCCCCAGTGTCACAGCATTCCGCTGTCACACAATCCCGGTGTCATAGAGCCCCAGTGTCACAGAATCCCGGTGTCCCAGAATCCCGGTGTCACACAATCCCGGTGTCACAGCATCCCAGTGTCACACAATCCCGGTGTCATAGAGCTCCGGTATCACAGAATCCCGGTGTCCCAGAATGCCAGTGTCACGCAATCCGGGTGTCACACAATCCGGGTGTCACAGAATCCCGGTGTCGCACAATCCCGGTGTCACACAATCCCAGTGTCATAGAGCACCAGTATCACAGAATCCCAGTGTCACACAATCCCGGTGTCATAGAGCTCCTGTGTCACAGAATCCCAGTGTCCCACAATGCCGGTTTCCCAGAATCCCGGTGTCACACAATCCCGGTGACATAGAGCCCCAGTGAAACAATCCCGGTGTCCCAGAATGCCGGTGTCCCGGAATCTCGGTGTCAGACAATGCCGGTGTAACAGAATCCCAGTGTCACACAATCCCAGTGTCACATTATCCCAGTGTCACTGAATCCCGGTGTCACAGAGCCCCAGTGTCACACAATCCCAGTGTCATAGAGTCCCGGTATCACAGAGCCCCTGTGTCACACAATCCCGGTGTCACAGAATCCCGGTGTCACACAATCCCAGTGTCACAGAGTCCCGGTATCACAGAGCCCCGGTGACCACAAACCCGGTGTCATAGAGCCCCTGTGTCACACAATCCCGGTGTCACAGAGCCCCGGTGTCACAGAATCCCGGTGTCACACAATCCCAGTGTCACACAATCCCAGTGTCCTAGAATGCCGGTGTTCCAGAATCTCGGTGTCAGACAATCCCGGTGTCACAGAACCCCAGTGTCACACAATCCTGGTGTCACAGAGCCGCGGTGTCACACAATCCCGGTGTCATAGAGCCCCGGTGTCACACAATCCCGGTGTCACACAATCCCGGTGTCACAGAGCCCCGGTGTCACAGAATCCCAGTGTCACAGAGCTCCGGTGTCACAAAATTCCGGTGTCACACAATCCTGCTCTCATAGAGCCCCCGTGTCCCAGAATGCCGGTGTCCCAGAATCCCGGTGTCACACAATCCCGGTGTCACAGAATCCCAGTGTCAAACAATCCCGGTGTCATAGAGCCCCGGTGTCACTCAATCCCGGTGTCACAGAATCCCAGTGTCACAGAATCCCAGTGTCACACAATCCTGGAGTCATAGAGCCCCGGTGTCACACAATTCCGGTGTCACACAATCCCGGTGTCACAGAGCCCCGATGTCACACAATCCTGGTGTCATAAAGCCCCCGTGTCATACAATACCGGTGTCACAGAGCCCCGGTGTCACACAATACTGGTGTCACACAATCCCAGTGTCACAGAATCCCGGTGTCACAGAGCTCCGGTGTCACACAATCCTGGTGTCATAGAGCCCCCGTGTCCCAGAATGCCGGTGTCCCAGAATGCCGGTGTCCCAGAATCCCGGTGTCACACAATCCCGGTGTCACAGAATCCCAGTGTCAAACAATCCCGGTGTCATAGAGCCCCGGTGTCACTCAATCCCGGTGTCACAGAATCCCAGTGTCACACAATCCTGGAGTCATAGAGCCCCGATGTCACACAATCCTGGTGTCATAGAGCCCCCGTGTCACACAAACCCGGTCTCACAGAGCCCCGATGTCACACAATCCTGGTGTCATAAAGCCCCCGTGTCATACAATACCGGTGTCACAGAGCCCCGGTGTCACACAATACTGGTGTCACACAATCCCAGTGTCACAGAATCCCGGTGTCACAGAGCCCCGATGTCACACAATCCTGGTGTCATAAAGCCCCCGTGTCATACAATACCGGTGTCACAGAGCCCCGGTGTCACACAATACTGGTGTCACACAATCCCGGTGTCACAGAATCCCAGTGTCAAACAATCCCGGTGTCATAGAGCCCCGGTGTCACACAATCCCGGTGTCACAGAATTCCAGTGTCACACAATCCTGGAGTCATAGAGCCCCGATGTCACACAATCCTGGTGTCATAGAGCCCCCGTGTCACACAAACCCGGTCTCACAGAGCCCCGGTGTCACACAATCCCGGTGTCAGAGAATCCCAGTGTCACACAATCCTCGTGTCACAGAGCCCCGGTGTCACACAATCCCAGTGTCACACAATCCCGGTGTCATAGAGCTCCTGTGTCACAGAATCCCGGTGTCCCACACTGCCGGTTTCCCAGAATCCCGGTGTCACACAATCCCAGCGACATAGAGCCCCAGTGAAACAGAATCCCGGTATCCCAGAATGCCGGTGTCCCAGAATCTCGGTGTCAGACAATGCCGGTGTAACAGAAACCCAGTGTCACACAATCCTGGTGTCACGGCGCCCCTGTGTCACACAATCCCGGTGTCACACAATCCCAGTGTCACACAATCCCAGTGTCACACAATCCCAGTGTCACTGAATCCCGGTGTCACAGAGCCCCAGTGTCACACAATCCCAGTGTCACAGAGTCCCGGTATCACAGAGCCCCGGTGTCACACAAACCCGGTGTCATAGAGCCCCTGTGTCACACAATCCCGGTGTCACAGAGCCCCGGTGTCACAGAATCCCGGTGTCACACAATCCCAGTGTCACACAATCCCGGTGTCCCAGAATGCCGGTGTTCCAGAATCCCGGTGTCAGACAATCCCGGTGCCACAGAGCCCCCGTGTCTCACAACCCCGGTGTGACACAATCCCGGTGTCACACAATCCCAGTGTCACACAATCCCGGTGTCATAGAGCCGCAGTGTCACAGAATCCCAGTGTCACACAATCCCGGTGTCATAGAGCCCCAGTGTCACAGAATCCGGTGTCACACAATCCCAGTGTCATCGAGCGCCAGTGTCACAGAATCCCGGGGTCCCAGAATTCCAGTGTCCCAGAATTCCGGTGTCACACAATCCCCGTGTCACAGAATCCCAGTATCATACAATCCCGGTGTCATAGAGCCCCAGTGTCACAGAATTCCGCTGTCACACAATCCCGGTGTCATAGAGCCCCAGTGTCACAGAATCCCGGTGTCCCAGAATCCCGGTGTCACACAATCCCGGTGTCGCAGCATCCCAGTGTCACACAATCCCGGTGTCATAGAGCTCCGGTATCACAGAATCCCAGTGTCCCAGAATGCCAGTGTCACGCAATCCGGGTGTCACACAATCCCGTTGTCACACAATCCGGGTGTCACAGAATTCCGGTGTCGCACAATCCCGGTGTCACACAATCCCGGTGTCACAGCATTCCAGTGTCACACAATCCCGGTGTCACACAATCCCGGTGTCATAGAGCCCCAGTGTCACAGAATCCCAGTGTCACACTATCCCAGTGTCACACTATCCCAGTGTCACACAATCCCGGTGTCATAGAGCCCCAGTGTCACACAATCCTAGTGTCACAGAGCCCCGGTGTCACACAATCCCGGTGTCACACAATCCCATTGTCACACAGTCCCGGTGTCACAGAGCTCCGGTGTCACACAATCCCAGTGACACACAGTCCAGGTGTCATAGAGCCCCCGTGTCACACAATCCCGGTGTCACAGAATCCCAGTGTCACACGATCCTGGTGTCATAGAGCCCTGGTGTCACACAATCGCGGTGTCACAGAGACCCGGTGTCACACAATCCCGGTGTCACACAATCCCGGTGTCACAGAGCCCCGGTGTCACACAATCCCAGTGTCACACAATCCCAGTGTCACAGAGCCCCGGTGTCACACAATCCCATTTTCACAGAATCCCGGTGTCACAGAACCCCGGTGTCACACAATCCCGGTGTCACAGAGCCCCGATGTCACACAATCCTGGTGTCATAAAGCCCCCGTGTCACACAATACCGGTGTCACTCAATCCCGGTGTCATAGAGCCCCAGTGTCCCAGAATGCCGGTGTCCCAGAATCCCCGTGTCGCACAATCCCGGTGTCACAGAATCCCAGTGTCACACAATCCGGGTGTCATAGAGCCCCAGTGTCACAGAATCCTGGTGTCACTCAATCCCGGTGTCCCAGAATGCCGGTGTCCCAGAATGCCGGTGTCCCAGAATGCCGGTGTCCCAGAATCCTGGTGTCACACAATCCTGGTGTCACACAATCCCGGTGTCACAGAATCCCAGTGTCACACAATCCTGGTGTCATAGAACCCCAGTGTCACTTAATCCCAGTGTCCCAGAATGTCGGTGTCACAGAATCCCAGTGTCACACAATCCCGGTGCCACAGAGCCCCCGTGTCACACAACCCCGGTGTCACACATTCCCGGTGTCACAGAATCCCAGTGTCACACAATCCCGGTGTCATAGAGCCGCAGTGTCACAGAATCCCAGTGTCACACAATCCCGGTGTCACAGAGCCCCAGTGTCACAGAATCCCGGTGTCACACAATCCCAGTGTCATCGAGCGCCAGTGTCACAGAATCCCGGTGTCCCAGAATTCCAGTGTCCCAGAATCCCGGTGTCACACAATCCCCGTGTCACAGAATCCCAGTATCATACAATCCCGGTGTCATAGAGCCCCAGTGTCACAGAATTCCGCTGTCACACAATCCCGGTGTCATAGAGCCCCAGTGTCACAGAATCCCGGTGTCACAGCATCCCAGTGTCACACAATCCCGGTGTCATAGAGCTCCGGTATCACAGAATCCCGGTGTCACAGAATGCCAGTGTCACGCAATCCGGGTGTCACACAATCCCGTTGTCACACAATCCGGGTGTCACAGAATCCCGGTGTCGCACAATCCCGGTGTCACACAATCCCAGTGTCATAGAGCACCAGTATCACAGAATCCCAGTGTCACACAATCCCGGTGTCATAGAGCTCCTGTGTCACAGAATCCCGGTGTCCCACAATGCCGGTTTCCCAGAATCCCGGTGTCACACAATCCCGGTGACATAGAGCCCCAGTGAAACAATCCCGGTATCCCAGAACGCCGGTGTCCCAGAATCTCGGTGTCAGACAATGCCGGTGTAACAGAATCCCAGTGTCACACAAACCTGGTGTCACGGCGCCCCGGTGTCACACAATCCCGGTGTCCCACAATCCCAGTGTCACACAATCCCAGTGTCACATTATCCCAGTGTCACTGAATCCCGGTGTCACAGAGCCCCAGTGTCACACAATCCCAGTGTCACAGAGTCCCGGTATCACAGAGCCCCGGTGTCACACAAACCCGGTGTCATAGAGCCCCTGTGTCACACAATCCCGGTGTCACAGAGCCCCGGTGTCACAGAATCCCAGTGTCCCAGAATGCCAGTGTCACGCAATCCGGGTGTTACACAATCCCGTTGTCACACAATCCGGGTGTCACAGAATCCCGGTGTCGCACAATCCCGGTGTCACACAATCCCGGTGTCACAGCATTCCAGTGTCACACAATCCCGGTGTCATAGAGCTCCGGTATCACAGAATCCCAGTGTCCCAGAATACCAGTGTCACGCAATCCGGGTGTCACACAATCCCGTTGTCACACAATCCGGGTGTCACAGAATCCCGGTGTCCCAGAATACCAGTGTCACGCAATCCCGGTGTCACAGAATCCCGGTGTCACACAATCCCAGTGTCACAGAATCCCGGTGTCCCAGAATGCCGGTGTTCCAGAATCTCGGTGTCAGACAATCCCGGTGTCACACAACCCCAGTGTCACACAATCCTGGTGTCACAGAGCCGCGGTGTCACACAATCCCGGTGTGACACAATCCTGGTGTCACAGAGCCGCGGTGTCACACAATCCCGGTGTCACACAATCCCAGTGTCATAGAGCCCCGGTGTCACACAATCCCATTGTCACAGAATACCAGTGTCACAGAGCCCCCGTGTCACACACTCCCGGTGTCACACAATACTGGTGTCATAGAGCCCCCGTGTCACACAAACCCGGTGTCACAGAGCCCCGGTGTCACACAATCCCGGTGTCAGAGAATCCCAGTGTCACACAATCCTGGTGACACAGAACCCCGGTGTCACACAATCCCGGTGTCACAGAGCCCCGGTGTCACACAATCCCGGTGTTACACAATCCCGGTGTCACAGAGCCCCGGTGTCACACAATCCCAGTGTCACACAATCCCGGTGTCACAGAGCTACGGTGTCTCACAATCCCAGTGTCACAGAATCCCGGTGTCACAGAGCCCCGGTGTCACACACTCCCGGTGTCACATAATCCTGGTGTCATAGATCCCCCGTGTCTCACAAACCCGGTGTCACAGAGCCCCGGTGTCACACAATCCCAGTGTCACAGAACCCGGTGTCACAGAGCCCCCGTGTCACACAATCCCGGTGTCACAGAGCCCCTGTGTCACACAATCCCGATGTCACACAATCCCGGTGTCAAAGAGCCCCAGTGTCACAGAATCCCGGTGTCAGACAATCCCGGTGTCACAGAATCCCAGTGTCACACAATCCTGGTGTCACAGAGCTCCGGTGTCACACAATCCCGGTGTCACAGAATCCCAGTGTCACACAGTCCAGGTGTCATAGAGCCCCCGTGTCACACAATCCCAGTGTCACAGAATCCCAGTGTCACACGATCCTGGTGTCATAGAGCCCCGGTGTCACACAATCGCGGTGTCACAGAGCTCCGGTGTCACACAATCCCGGTGTCACACAATCCCAGTGTCACAGAAACCCGGTGTCACAGAGCTCCGGTGTCACAAAATCCCGGTGTCACACAATCCTGGTGTCATAGGGCCCCCGTGTCCCAGAATGCCTGTGTCCCAGAATCCCGGTGTCACAGAATCCCAGTGTCAAACAATCCTGGAGTCATAGAGCCCCGGTGTCACAGAATCCCAATGTCACACAATCCTGGAGTCATAGAGGCCCGGTGTCACACAATCCCAGTGTCACAGAGCCCCGGTGTCACACAATCCCATTTTCACAGAATCCCGGTGTCACAGAGCCCCGGTGTCACACAATCCTGGTGTCATAGAGCCCCCGTGTCACACAATCCTGGTGTCACAGAGCCCCAGTGACACACAATTCCGGTGTCACACAATCCCAGTATCACACAATCCTGGTGTCACAGAAAACCAGTGTCACACAATTCTGGTGTCATAGGGCCCTGGTGTCACACAATCCCAGTGTCACAGAACCCCGGTGTCACACAATCCCGGTGTCACAGAGCCCCGATGTCACACAATCCTGGTGTCATAAAGCCCCCGTGCCACACAATACCGGTGTCACAGATCCCCGGTGTCACACAATCCCGGTGTCACACAATCCCAGTGTCATAGAGCCCCAGTGTCCCAGAATGCCGGTGTCCCAGAATCCCGGTGTCACACAATCCCGGTGTCACAGAATCCCAGTGTCACACAATCCCGGTGCCACAAAGCCCCCGTGTCACACAACCCGAGTGTCACACAATCCCGGTGTCACACAATCCCAGTGTCATAGAGCCGCAGTGTCACAGAATCCCAGTGTCACACAATCCCGGTGTCATAGAGCCCCAGTGTCACAGAATCCCGGTGTCACACAATCCCGGTGTCATCGAGCGCCAGTGTCACAGAATCCCGGTGTCCGAGAATGCCAGTGTCCCAGAATCCCGGTGTCACACAATCCGGGTGTCATAGAGCCCCAGTGTCACAGAATTCCGCTGTCACACAATCCCGGTGTCATAGAGCCCCAGTGTCACAGAATCCCGGTGTCCCAGAATGCCGGTGTCCCGGAATCCCGGTGTCACACAATTCCGGTGTCACAGCATCCCAGTGTCACACAATCCCGGTGCCACAAAGCCCCCGTGTCACACAACCCCGGTGTCACACAATCCCGGTGTCACACAATCCCAGTGTCATAGAGCCGCAGTGTCACAGAATCCCAGTGTCACACAATCCCGGTGTCATAGAGCCCCAGTGTCACAGAATCCCGGTGTCATCGAGCGCCAGTGTCACAGAATCCCGGTGTCCGAGAATGCCAGTGTCCCAGAATCCCGGTGTCACACAATCCGGGTGTCATAGAGCCCCAGTGTCACAGAATCCCGGTATCCCAGAATGCCGGTGTCCCAGAATCTCGGTGTCAGACAATGCCGGTGTAACAGAATCCCAGTGTCACAAAACCCTGGTGTCACGGCGCCCCTGTGTCACACAATCCCGGTGTCACACTATCCCAGTGTCACAGAACCCGGTGTCACAGAGCCCCGGTGTCACACAATCCTGGTGTCATAGAGCCCCCGTGTCACACAATCCCGGTGTCACAGAGCCCCTGTGTCACACAATCCTGGTGTCACACAATCCCAGTGTCAGACAATCCCGGTGTCATAAAGCCCCAGTGTCACAGAATCCCGGTGTCCCAGAATGCCGGTGTCCCAGAATCTCGGTATCAGACAATCCGGGTGTCACAGAATCCCAGTGTCACACAATCCTGGTGTCACAGAGCCCCGGTGTCACACAATCCCAGTGTCAGACAATCCCGGTGTCATAAAGCCCCAATGTCACAGAATCCCGGTGTCCCAGAATGCCGGTGTCCCAGAATCTCGGTATCAGACAATCCGGGTGTCACAGAATCCCAGTGTCACACAATCCTGGTGTCACAGAGCCCCGGTGTCACACAATCCCAGTTTCACACAGTCCTGGTGTCATAGAGCCCCCATGTCACACAATCCCGGTGTCGCAGAATCCCAGTGTCACACGATCGTGGTGTCATAGAACCCTGGTGTCACACAATCCCGGTGTCACACAATCCCGGTGTTACACAATCCCGGTGTCACAGAGCCCCTGTGTCACACAATCCCAGTGTCACACAATCCCGGTGTCACAGAGCTATGGTGTCTCACAATCCCAGTGTCACAGAATCCCGGTGTCACAGAGCCCCGGTGTCACACACTCCCGGTGTCACATAATCCTGGTGTCACAGAGCCCCGATGTCACACAATCCTGGTGTCATGAAGCCCCCATGTCACACAATACCGGTGTCACAGATCCCCGGTGTCACACAATCCCGGTGTCACACAATCCCAGTGTCACAGAATCCCGGTGTCACAGAGCTCCGGTGTCACAAAATCCCGGTGTCACACAATCCTGGTGTCATAGAGCCCCCGTGTCCCAGAATGCCGGTGTCCCAGAATGCCGGTGTCCCAGAATCCCGGTGTCACAGAATCCCAGTGTCAAACAATCCCGGTGTCATAGAGCCCCGGTGTCACACAATCCCGGTGTCATAGAGCCCCAGTGTCACACAATCCCGGTGTCACAGAATCCTAGTGTCACACAATCCTGGAGTCATAGAGCCCCGGTGTCACACAATCTCAGTGTCACACAATCCTTGTGTCACTGAGCCCCGGTATCACACAATCCCATTTTCACAGAATCCCGGTGTCACAGAGCCCCGGTGTCACACAATCCTGGTGTCATAGAGCCCCCGTGTCACACAATCCTTGTGTCACAGAGCCCCGGTGACACACAATTCCGGTGTCACACAATCCTGGTGTCACAGAAAACCAGTGTCACACAATTCTGGTGTCATAGGGCCCTGGTGTCACAAAATCCCAGTGTCACAGAACCCCGGTGTCACACAATCCCGGTGTCACACAATCCCGGTGTCACAGAATCTCGGTGTCAGACAATCCCGGTGTCACAGAATCCCGGTGTCACACAATCCTGGTGTCACAGAGCTCCGGTGTCACACAATCCCAGTGTCACACAGTCCAGGTGTCATAGAGCCCCCGTGTCACACAATCCCGGTGTCACAGAATCCCAGTGTCACATGATCCTGGTGTCATAGAGCCCCGGTGTCCCACAATCCCAGTGTCACACAATCCCGGTGTCACAGAGCCCCAATGTCACACAATCCCGGTGTCACAGAGCCCCGATGTCACACAATCCTGGTGTCATAAAGCCCCCGTGTCACACAATACCGGTGTCACAGATCCCCGGTGTCACACATTCCCGGTGTCACACAATCCCAGTGTCACAGAATCACGGTGTCACAGAGCTCCGGTGTCACAAAATCCCCGTGTCCCAGAATGCCGGTGTCCCAGAATGCCGGTGTCCCAGAATGCCGGTGTCCCAGAATGCCGGTGTCCCAGAATGCCGGTGTCCCAGAATCCTGGTGTCACACAATCCCGGTGTCACAGAATCCCAGTGTCAAACAATCCCGGTGTCATAGAGCCCCGGTGTCACACAATCCCGGTGTCACAGAATCCCAGTGTCACACAATCCTGGAGTCATAGAGCCCCGGTGTCACACAATCCCAGTGTCACACAATCCCTGTGTCACAGAGCCCCGGTATCACACAATCCCATTTTCACAGAATCCCGGTGTCACAGAGCCCCGGTGTCACACAATCCTGGTGTCATAGAGCCCCCGTGTCACACAATCCTTGTGTCACAGAGCCCCGGTGACACACAATTCCGGTGTCACACTATCCTGGTGTCACAGAAAACCAGTGTCACACAATTCTGGTGTCATAGGGCCCTGGTGTCACAAAATCCCAGTGTCACACAATCCCGGTGTCACTCAATCCCGGTGTCACACAATCCTGGTGTTATAGAGCCCCAGTGCCAAACAATCCCGGTGTCATAGAGCCCCAGTGTCACAGAATCCTGGTGTCCCTGAATCCCGGTGTCACAGAATCCCAGTGTCAGACAATCCCGGTGCCACAGAACCTCTGTGTCACACAATCCCAGTGTCAGACAATCCCGGTGTCATAAAGCCCCAGTGTCACAGAATCCCGGTGTCCCAGAATCTCGGTGTCAGACAATCCCGGTGTCACAGAATCCCAGTGTCACACAATCCTGGTGTCACACAGCCCCGGTGTCACACAATCCCGGTGTCACACAATCCCAGTGTCACAGAACCCGGTGTCATAGAGCCCCGGTGTCACACAATCCTGGTGTCATAGAGCCCCCGTGTCACACAATCCCGGTGTCACAGAGCCCCTGTGTCACACAATCCCGTTGTCACACAATCCCAGTGTCAGACAATCCCCGTGTCATA
Organism: Mobula birostris; assembly: GCF_030028105.1. Classification (NCBI taxonomy): domain Eukaryota; kingdom Metazoa; phylum Chordata; class Chondrichthyes; order Myliobatiformes; family Myliobatidae; genus Mobula; species Mobula birostris. Next base: position 94,070 of record NW_027274445.1, read on the forward strand.
AAGCCCCAGTGTCACAGAATCCCGGTGTCCCAGAATGCCGGTGTCCCAGAATCTCGGTATCAGACAATCCGGGTGTCACAGAATCCCAGTGTCACACAATCCTGGTGTCACAGAGCCCCGGTGTCACACAATCCCAGTGTCAGACAATCCCGGTGTCATAAAGCCCCAGTGTCACAGAATCCCGGTGTCCCAGAATGCCGGTGTCCCAGAATCTCGGTATCAGACAATCACGGTGTCACAGAATCCCAGTGTCACACAATCCAGGTGTCACAGAGCCCCGGTGTCACACAATCCCGTGTCACACAATCCCAGTTTCACACAGTCCTGGTGGCATAGAGTCCCCATGTCACACAATCCCGGTGTCGCAGAATCCCAGTGTCACACGATCCTGGTCTCATAGAACCCTGGTGTCACACAATCCCGGTGTCACACAATCCCGGTGTTACACAATCCCTGTGTCACAGAGCCCCGGTGTCACACAATCCCAGTGTCACACAATCCCGGTGTCACAGAGCTATGGTGTCTCACAATCCCAGTGTCACAGAATCCCGGTGTCACAGAGCCCCGGTGTCACACACTCCCGGTGTCACATAATCCTGGTGTCACAGAGCCCCCATGTCTCACAAACCCGGTGTCACAGAGCCCCGGTGTCACACAATCCCAGTGTCACAGAACCCGGTGTCACAGAGCCCCCGTGTCACAGAATCCCGGTGTCACAGAGCCCCTGTGTCACACAATCCCAGTGTCACACAATCCCGGTGTCATAGAGCCCCAGTGTCCCAGAATGCCGGTGTCCCAAAATGCCGGTGTCCCAGAATCTCGGTGTCAGACAATCCCGGTGTCACAGAATCCCGGTGTCACACAATCCTGGTGTCACAGAATCCCAGTGTCACACGATCTTGGTGTCATAGAGCCCCGGTGTCACACAATCGCGGTGTCACAGAGCCCCGGTGTCACACAATCCCGGTGTCACAGAATCCCGGTGTCACAGAGCTCCGGTGTCACAAAATCCCGGTGTCACACAATCTTGGTGTCATAGAGCCCCCGTGTCCCAGAATGCCGGTGTCACAGAATGCCGGTGTCCCAGAATCCCGGTGTCACAGAATCCCAGTGTCAAACAGTCCCGGTGTCATAGAGCCGCAGTGTCACACAATCCCGGTGTCACACAATCCCAGTGTCACAGAACCCGGTGTCACAGAGCCCCGGTGTCACACAATCCTGGTGTCATAGAGCCCCCGTGTCACACAATCCGGGTGTCACAGAGCCCCTGTGTCACACAATCCCGGTGTCACACAATCCCAGTGTCAGACAATCCCGGTGTCATAAAGCCCCAGTGTCACAGAATCCCGGTGTCCCAGAATGCCGGTGTCCCAGAATCTCGGTATCAGACAATCCAGGTGTCACAGAATCCCAGTGTCACACAATCCTGGTGTCACAGAGCCCCGGTGTCACACAATCCCAGTGTCAGACAATCCCGGTGTCATAAAGCCCCAATGTCACAGAATCCCGGTGTCCCAGAATGCCGGTGTCCCAGAATCTCGGTATCAGACAATCCGGGTGTCACAGAATCCCAGTGTCACACAATCCTGGTTTCACAGAGCCCCGGTGTCACACAATCCCGTGTCACACAATCCCAGTTTCACACAGTCCTGGTGTCATAGAGCCCCCATGTCACACAATCCCGGTGTCGCAGAATCCCAGTGTCACACGATCGTGGTGTCATAGAACCCTGGTGTCACACAATCCCGGTGTCACACAATCCCGGTGTTACACAATCCCTGTGTCACAGAGCCCCGGTGTCACACAATCCCAGTGTCACACAATCCCGGTGTCACAGAGCTATGGTGTCTCACAATCCCAGTGTCACAGAATCCCGGTGTCACAGAACCCCGGTGTCACACACTCCCGGTGTCACATAATCCTGGTGTCACAGAGCCCCGATGTCACACAATCCTGGTGTCATGAAGCCCCCGTGTCACACAATACCGGTGTCACAGATCCCCGGTGTCACACAATCCCGGTGTCACACAATCCCAGTGTCACAGAATCCCGGTGTCACAGAGCTCCGGTGTCACAAAATCCCGGTGTCACACAATCCTGGTGTCATAGAGCCCCCGTGTCCCAGAATGCTGGTGTCCCAGAATGCCGGTGTCCCAGAATGCCGGTGTCCCAGAATCCCGGTGTCACAGAATCCCGGTGTCAAACAATCCCGGTGTCATAGAGCCCCGGTGTCACACAATCCCGGTGTCATAGAGCCCCAGTGTCACACAATCCCGGTGTCACAGAATCCTAGTGTCACACAATCCTGGAGTCATAGAGCCCCGGTGTCACACAATCTCAGTGTCACACAATCCTTGTGTCACTGAGCCCCGGTATCACACAATCCCATTTTCACAGAATCCCGGTGTCACAGAGCCCCGGTGTCACACAATCCTGGTGTCATAGAGCCCCCGTGTCACACAATCCTTGTGTCACAGAGCCCCGGTGACACACAATTCCGGTGTCACACAATCCTGGTGTCACAGAAAACCAGTGTCACACAATTCTGGTGTCATAGGGCCCTGGTGTCACAAAATCCCAGTGTCACAGAACCCCGGTGTCACACAATCCCGGTGTCACAGAATCTCGGTGTCAGACAATCCCGGTGTCACAGAATCCCGGTGTCACACAATCCTGGTGTCACAGAGCTCCGGTGTAACACAATCCCAGTGTCACACAGTCCAGGTGTCATAGAGCCCCCGTGTCACACAATCCCGGTGTCACAGAATCCCAGTGTCACATGATCCTGGTGTCATAGAGCCCCGGTGTCCCACAATCCCAGTGTCACACAATCCCGGTGTCACACAATCCCGGTGTCACAGAGCCCCTATGTCACACAATCCCGGTGTCACAGAGCCCCGATGTCACACAATCCTGGTGTCATAAAGCCCCCGTGTCACACAATACCGGTGTCACAGATCCCCGGTGTCACACAATCCCGGTGTCACACAATCCCAGTGTCACAGAATCACGGTGTCACAGAGCTCCGGTGTCACAAAATCCCGGTGTCACACAATCCTGGTGTCATAGAGCCCCCGTGTCCCAGAATGCCGGTGTCCCAGAATGCCGGTGTCCCAGAATGCCGGTGTCACACAATCCCGGTGTCACAGAATCCCAGTGTCAAACAATCCCGGTGTCATAGAGCCCCGGTGTCACACAATCCCGGTGTCACAGAATCCCAGTGTCACACAATCCTGGAGTCATAGAGCCCCGGTGTCACACAATCCCAGTGTCACACAATCCCTGTGTCACAGAGCCCCGGTATCACACAATCCCATTTTCACAGAATCCCGGTGTCACAGAGCCCCGGTGTCACACAATCCTGGTGTCATAGAGCCCCCGTGTCACACAATCCTTGTGTCACAGAGCCCCGGTGACACACTATCCTGGTGTCACAGAAAACCAGTGTCACACAATTCTGGTGTCATAGGGCCCTGGTGTCACAAAATCCCAGTGTCACACAATCCCGGTGTCACTCAATCCCGGTGTCACACAATCCTGGTGTTATAGAGCCCCAGTGCCAAACAATCCCGGTGTCATAGAGCCCCAGTGTCACAGAATCCTGGTGTCCCTGAATCCCGGTGTCACAGAATCCCAGTGTCAGACAATCCCGGTGCCACAGAACCTCTGTGTCACACAATCCCAGTGTCAGACAATCCCGGTGTCATAAAGCCCCAGTGTCACAGAATCCCGGTGTCCCAGAATCCCGGTGTCCCAGAATCTCGGTGTCAGACAATCCCGGTGTCACAGAATCCCAGTGTCACACAATCCCGGTGTCACACAGCCCCGGTGTCACACAATCCCGGTGTCACACAATCCCAGTGTCACAGAACCCGGTGTCACAGAGCCCCGGTGTCACACAATCCTGGTGTCATAGAGCCCCCGTGTCACACAATCCCGGTGTCACAGAGCCCCTGTGTCACACAATCCCGTTGTCACACAATCCCAGTGTCAGACAATCCCGGTGTCATAAAACCCCAGTGTCACAGAATCCCGGTGTCCCAGAATGCCGGTGTCCCAGAATCTCGGTATCAGACAATCCGGGTGTCACAGAATCCCAGTGTCACACAATCCTGGTGTCACAGAGCCCCGGTGTCACACAATCCCAGTGTCAGACAATCCCGGTGTCATAAAGCCCCAGTGTCACAGAGTCCCGGTGTCCCAGAATGCCGGTGTCCCAGAATCTCGGTATCAGACAATCACGGTGTCACAGAATCCCAGTGTCACACAACCCAGGTGTCACAGAGCCCCGGTGTCACACAATCCCGTGTCACACAATCCCAGTTTCACACAGTCCTGGTGGCATAGCGTCCCCATGTCACACAATCCCGATGTCGCAGAATCCCAGTATCACACGATCCTGGTGTCATAGAACCCTGGTGTCACACAATCCCGGTGTCAGAGAATCCCAGTGTCACACAATCCTGGTGACACAGAACCCCGGTGTCACACAATCCCGGTGTCACAGAGCCCCGGTGTCACACAATCCCGGTGTTACACAATCCCGGTGTCACAGAGCCCCGGTGTCACACAATCCCAGTGTCACACAATCCCGATGTCACACAATCCCGGTGTCAAAGAGCCCCAGTGTCACAGAATCCCGGTGTCAGACAATCCCGGTGTCACAGAATCCCAGTGTCACACAATCCTGGTGTCACAGAGCTCCGGTGTCACACAATCCCGGTGTCACAGAATCCCAGTGTCACACAGTCCAGGTGTCATAGAGCCCCCGTGTCACACAATCCCAGTGTCACAGAATCCCAGTGTCACACGATCCTGGTGTCATAGAGCCCCGGTGTCACACAATCGCGGTGTCACAGAGCTCCGGTGTCACACAATCCCGGTGTCACACAATCCCAGTGTCACAGAAACCCGGTGTCACAGAGCTCCGGTGTCACAAAATCCCGGTGTCACACAATCCTGGTGTCATAGGGCCCCCGTGTCCCAGAATGCCTGTGTCCCAGAATCCCGGTGTCACAGAATCCCAGTGTCAAACAATCCTGGAGTCATAGAGCCCCGGTGTCACAGAATCCCAATGTCACACAATCCTGGAGTCATAGAGGCCCGGTGTCACACAATCCCAGTGTCACAGAGCCCCGGTGTCACACAATCCCATTTTCACAGAATCCCGGTGTCACAGAGCCCCGGTGTCACACAATCCTGGTGTCATAGAGCCCCCGTGTCACACAATCCTGGTGTCACAGAGCCCCAGTGACACACAATTCCGGTGTCACACAATCCCAGTATCACACAATCCTGGTGTCACAGAAAACCAGTGTCACACAATTCTGGTGTCATAGGGCCCTGGTGTCACACAATCCCAGTGTCACAGAACCCCGGTGTCACACAATCCCGGTGTCACAGAGCCCCGATGTCACACAATCCTGGTGTCATAAAGCCCCCGTGCCACACAATACCGGTGTCACAGATCCCCGGTGTCACACAATCCCGGTGTCACACAATCCCAGTGTCATAGAGCCCCAGTGTCCCAGAATGCCGGTGTCCCAGAATCCCGGTGTCACACAATCCCGGTGTCACAGAATCCCAGTGTCACACAATCCCGGTGCCACAAAGCCCCCGTGTCACACAACCCCGGTGTCACACAATCCCGGTGTCACACAATCCCAGTGTCATAGAGCCGCAGTGTCACAGAATCCCAGTGTCACACAATCCCGGTGTCATAGAGCCCCAGTGTCACAGAATCCCGGTGTCACACAATCCCGGTGTCATCGAGCGCCAGTGTCACAGAATCCCGGTGTCCGAGAATGCCAGTGTCCCAGAATCCCGGTGTCACACAATCCGGGTGTCATAGAGCCCCAGTGTCACAGAATTCCGCTGTCACACAATCCCGGTGTCATAGAGCCCCAGTGTCACAGAATCCCGGTGTCCCAGAATGCCGGTGTCCCGGAATCCCGGTGTCACACAATTCCGGTGTCACAGCATCCCAGTGTCACACAATCCCGGTGCCACAAAGCCCCCGTGTCACACAACCCCGGTGTCACACAATCCCGGTGTCACACAATCCCAGTGTCATAGAGCCGCAGTGTCACAGAATCCCAGTGTCACACAATCCCGGTGTCATAGAGCCCCAGTGTCACAGAATCCCGGTGTCACACAATCCCGGTGTCATCGAGCGCCAGTGTCACAGAATCCCGGTGTCCGAGAATGCCAGTGTCCCAGAATCCCGGTGTCACACAATCCGGGTGTCATAGAGCCCCAGTGTCACAGAATCCCGGTATCCCAGAATGCCGGTGTCCCAGAATCTCGGTGTCAGACAATGCCGGTGTAACAGAATCCCAGTGTCACACAACCCTGGTGTCACGGCGCCCCTGTGTCACACAATCCCGGTGTCACACTATCCCAGTGTCACAGAACCCGGTGTCACAGAGCCCCGGTGTCACACAATCCTGGTGTCATAGAGCCCCCGTGTCACACAATCCCGGTGTCACAGAGCCCCTGTGTCACACAATCCCGGTGTCACACAATCCCAGTGTCAGACAATCCCGGTGTCATAAAGCCCCAGTGTCACAGAATCCCGGTGTCCCAGAATGCCGGTGTCCCAGAATCTCGGTATCAGACAATCCGGGTGTCACAGAATCCCAGTGTCACACAATCCTGGTGTCACAGAGCCCCGGTGTCACACAATCCCAGTGTCAGACAATCCCGGTGTCATAAAGCCCCAATGTCACAGAATCCCGGTGTCCCAGAATGCCGGTGTCCCAGAATCTCGGTATCAGACAATCCGGGTGTCACAGAATCCCAGTGTCACACAATCCTGGTGTCACAGAGCCCCGGTGTCACACAATCCCGTGTCACACAATCCCAGTTTCACACAGTCCTGGTGTCATAGAGCCCCCATGTCACACAATCCCGGTGTCGCAGAATCCCAGTGTCACACGATCGTGGTGTCATAGAACCCTGGTGTCACACAATCCCGGTGTCACACAATCCCGGTGTTACACAATCCCTGTGTCACAGAGCCCCGGTGTCACACAATCCCAGTGTCACACAATCCCGGTGTCACAGAGCTATGGTGTCTCACAATCCCAGTGTCACAGAATCCCGGTGTCACAGAACCCCGGTGTCACACACTCCCGGTGTCACATAATCCTGGTGTCACAGAGCCCCGATGTCACACAATCCTGGTGTCATGAAGCCCCCGTGTCACACAATACCGGTGTCACAGATCCCCGGTGTCACACAATCCCGGTGTCACACAATCCCAGTGTCACAGAATCCCGGTGTCACAGAGCTCCGGTGTCACAAAATCCCGGTGTCACACAATCCTGGTGTCATAGAGCCCCCGTGTCCCAGAATGCTGGTGTCCCAGAATGCCGGTGTCCCAGAATGCCGGTGTCCCAGAATCCCGGTGTCACAGAATCCCGGTGTCAAACAATCCCGGTGTCATAGAGCCCCGGTGTCACACAATCCCGGTGTCATAGAGCCCCAGTGTCACACAATCCCGGTGTCACAGAATCCTAGTGTCACACAATCCTGGAGTCATAGAGCCCCGGTGTCACACAATCTCAGTGTCACACAATCCTTGTGTCACTGAGCCCCGGTATCACACAATCCCATTTTCACAGAATCCCGGTGTCACAGAGCCCCGGTGTCACACAATCCTGGTGTCATAGAGCCCCCGTGTCACACAATCCTTGTGTCACAGAGCCCCGGTGACACACAATTCCGGTGTCACACAATCCTGGTGTCACAGAAAACCAGTGTCACACAATTCTGGTGTCATAGGGCCCTGGTGTCACAAAATCCCAGTGTCACAGAACCCCGGTGTCACACAATCCCGGTGTCACAGAATCTCGGTGTCAGACAATCCCGGTGTCACAGAATCCCGGTGTCACACAATCCTGGTGTCACAGAGCTCCGGTGTAACACAATCCCAGTGTCACACAGTCCAGGTGTCATAGAGCCCCCGTGTCACACAATCCCGGTGTC